>NC_044191.1:21914025-21939025 GCF_900880675.1 Sparus aurata | reverse complement strand
TAGTGTATCAAAATGCAGTATATTACAATATCCATGGTAGATCTGTGCAAACATTAGTTATCAGTTGTTTGTATGTCAATTTCAAATAATACCCAACTGATACACTATATCAATAACATTTTCCAATCAGACAAATATAGATATCGTTTTCCCTGTCACCAGTTTGACCTCAGCGGTGATCAGTAATTTGTTCCAATACATTGAGGTATGATGTGACAAATCTGATCAAAGCTTTGCTCTGAATAGCCGACATAACGGGATCTCACAATTGTGACTGTTTTTCACCCTCTCACGCTGATGTTTTATCTACACAATCTCCATTAGATAAGCCTGTACAGTATTGTCAGCTGACGCCCTGCCGAACCAGATGTCCTTCACATCTGTGTTTGGCTCTAACCAGGATGTAAAAGCAGAGGAGAGTTTGGGTTTTTTTTCCATTATTTTGATGCATTACTTTTTAGACAATCGCATAGAAGACGATTTCATCACGTTTCATGTGTCACAGCCCTTGCACTGCGAAGAAGCAACATTGAGAGGACAGCAAAAATAAACAAGTATAAATCTCCTTTAGTGATGATGACAGTGTGGATGAATGGGTAAAACAATTACAGGTAAACAAAGGGCAAACAAAAAAGGCAAAGTACAAATCGACAGCAAAGTTTAAAACAAACATTGAAAACACCAGAAATCAAAATCCCCAAAATAATATACCACAAGCTGGAGACACAAGGAACTCGAGGGAGCCACATCACACACCAACACAAGACAGACGCAACAAACTGACAAACACAATAGGAAAGGCAGAGACTAAATACACAGACACTAATGACGAGACAAGGAACAGGTGAGGTGGAATAGCAGGTGAGGTAACAAAGGGGAATCACGGAGGAAACAATACTGGCAGACAGGGGAAGACCAACATGCACAAGAGGGAAAAGCACAGAGAGAAGAACACAGGAGACACTGAAAGGACACAAGAAGGCAAGGAATCAAAACATAAGACACAGAGACAGAGGTAGAACCATGACATCAAAACATAAGACACAAGACACAACACCAAGACATAGAATCATGAGCCATGACAGAAGTATTTTGTTGTCCAAACGTAACCAAAATGCTACCGTAGAATAAAGGAACGCCTGTCGCTGGTGCACAACAAAGGTCACGTCATCTAGGGAATGGTGATAGATGTCATTTTAGGAGTCAGTGGCAATCATCCCATTAAGTTGTTTGGTTATGAGAATGTGTTGGAAAAAACATGTTAGAAACACATCAGAGATGTTTTTGTATCTCTGATTAGATGTGCCGGAGGGATTGAATAAAAAAAATTTGACTGCTGAAAGCTTCGAAAGGGATCCGACATGTTTCGTCATGATTTGACCACTTTGTCTCATGGTTTCCTGTTTTATTTTGAATGTTCTTCTCTCCCCTCGTTTTAGGTAACTTGCCACTTCCCCTTGTGTTTTTCCTACCAGCCTGATTGTCTTCCCCACCCTGATTGTTTCCACCTGTTCCCCATTACCGTGTATATCTGGTCTGCGTCTCCTTTTGTCTGTGCCAGTTGGTCTTGTCTTGCGTACCAGAGAACCAGCTCCGTGCCTCCATTTTGTCAAGAATTGTCAAGCCTTTGTTCCATGCCCCTGTCTCGTCAGGTTTTGTATTTTCTTTGATACTTTGTCTAACCCTTGATTTTGTTTGTAGATTTTTCCCTCAAAAGAGTGGGTTTTGTTTATCAGCTGTCGCAGTGTTTTTTTTTTTTCCCCTCCTTGTGAGTGACTTTCTGTTGTACTTTTCTAAATAAAGATTTGTTTATTTGTTCACTTTGTCTCTTGAGTTGTGCGTTTGGGTTCAAGTCCTAGTTCAGTTGTAAAAGTTATTAGACCTTGGCATTCGGGGCTATAGCCCGGATCTCTGTGCCTTAAAATAAATAAATAAATAATCAGAAATAATTGCCTAATGATGAAAATAGCCCCAGAGGTTTTTATGTAGTTGCAAATGCAACATTGTCACCAGCGCAAATTGCGCAGAAGCTGCCCTGGCTTTCCTAATGGCATATGCCCATATATGGGCAAAGTCAGAATAATTTGTTGCAAATTCAACATCAGTGTTATTCTTTCCCCCTCCGTGTCACTGATATTACCAGAGCCTGTCTATTAGCCTACTGTTTAGTACCATTGCAGCTTTTACAACAGTTAGTTATTATGGATATATGGAGGTTCTTTGGAAAAAAAAAAGTCGCAACCAGAGCAAGAAGACGTGGAAAGCGAGACATCATCTTCCCCAACCCCTGATAATACTTCGATCAGCTCAGGTTCATGATAAATTGAATTGTGGTCGTGGGTGAAGTCTGGGTGTGTTGTCCCTGTTAAATGACAATTGTTTTTCTCTTAATACCCTACAAAACCTACTGTAGGCCTAATGCAAATAGATAATGAGGCAAAGAAATTATAATAGGGAATGTTTTACCTGCTCTAATAGCCTATGCGCACAGCACAGGTCTTATTACACAAAAAGTCTAAAGCAGAGGAGATTGTGGTTACCACTCTGCTCTGTCTCCAGCACACCTGAAGCTCTCACACACACACACACACATTACAAGGAGAGGGAGAGAGACTGGGGAAATGACAATTAACCTCTGGATGTAGAAGGAGTGGCTGAGGCAGATGTAACACTTGGGGAGTGATGTCACGTATGCGACAAGTCACGTTTTCAGCATGAGGACAACTCACGTGTAACACCACGCAGCGACACAAAGACAAACAACAATGGAAGGAGGAGAGAGATTTTCTAGCTGAAAATACAGTCATTATTTTGAGTTTGTATCAGCTAAAGATGAGAATATTAAGGTACACTCTGTGCTGGCAACAAAGTACTATCAAGCTTCAAAAACAAGACATCAAATTTCAAGAAATATTTGAAGTTGCAGCACAGCACAGCACAGTTGAGTTTACAGTTTAAAGTCCCACCAGGTGGTGTTAAGCAGAGAGCTGCGAGCAAAGCCACGGCCTTGACTTCTGCAGGAGGTCCCCCACCACCCAAACAACAAAAGCTGGACTTCGGTGCAAAACAAGTAAGTGGGGGAGAGTTGAATAAGTTGGTCAGGCAGTAGCTATGTTGTAGAGGAAATGCGGCTTTTAAACACGGTTGACTCACCCTCATTTCGTGACACAATAAACAAGATCTACTACCAGTAGGTGATTTGTTAATTTTTAACAGGGGGGATGGCCTAATGGGAGCACCACCCAGCCCTAATACACCTATGTACACCACCCAAAGGACATTGTTGCAGGACACCTTAAACATAACTGTGACATTTCTAATTCTACAATTCCATTTTATCTAGTTATCTTCCTTCTGTCCCTACTACACTTGTCTTTTTATAACTGTAAATATAGAATGGAGAAAGTCACTGCAGCAAAGTGTGTTTCAACCGTGGATAAAACAGCTGGTGTCAGGAAATGTAACGGCTACCTCACAAATGGTATACTATAACTATAAACCAGCACAAAAATGACAATAACCAATATACCATATGCCACCATGTTCTGAACAGACACGCTTAAAACACATACAAAAAGTAACATTTATTTTTAGAACATAAATAGCAAACTTACTATTCATATTAACAGTCAGAAAAAACTAATCTCTGAAAAACTTGAACATTACTGAAAATAAACGTGCGTCTGCTACAGGTTTTATGCTGCCCTCCGTACGGCATCATACCATGAATAATCAGGGGCCTTTTCCCTGCCCGACTTTGTTGATCTGGTAATTTTTTGTTTTTATACAATGGGGAGTCTGCACAGAGTGTTTTATTTTGAAAATTGGCCGGATGCTCTATGCCGTTCCTGTGTCTCTGACTTCCTGTCAGCGCGATCTTCTCTGTGCAGCTTGTTGCGGCTTTCGTCAAAAATAGACCAAGCAGCCAAAACCTAAAGCAGCTGTGCCCGGCAGATCGCGGTCACCTGTGATTTATAACACACTATCTGCTATTAGGGGAAGGAGAGTGATGGCAGGTTGACAACGGGGATGCTTTGGGGTAATTTTGCTAACAAGGGGGACAGAATCCCCCCTCATCCCCCCTCAAATCGCCTACTGCCTGCTACTATCAGTGCCATGCTTGGTGTTACTGTTGAAAATGCACTTCCAATAAAGTGAGTATTGGCAAAACCGGTTGTCATTTTTATGTTGAGGCAGAGGGGGTGCTGTCAGCAGCTGCTGAATGTTACTAATAAAGTTACTTGTAATCTAACTTAGTTACTTTTAAAAACAAGTAATCAGTAAAGTAACCAAGTTACTTTTTAAAGGAGTAATCAGTAATCATCACTCCTAGCGACGCTGCTGGATTCAGCTATGACTAAAATAGAAATGTACCTGTTCCCTCTCATGGATGATAATGTGGCTTACTTATTGAGTACAGACAGGGTATCGGTTAGCAGGGCTGGGAAGATACAGCCAGTGTTTTTGTAGTACTCTGCGTTTCCCACGAGAGGAACGGTTGGTATAAAATTAAGATGAGGAGCCTTGTCCCATTTGCTTTAATGTAATAATAATGGCTTTGGCTAAGGCTAACAGCTAACCAGTGTTTTCTTACAGGGCAAACAGAATTCAGAGGAAAGGATAATTAAATTTCAGGCTTTATCTCGGAGGACCGGCGTGAAGTCAACGTCCAGTCAGTGAGTCAGGAGCTGTGACAGGCGGGGTGGCGGTGTAAATCTACCTTTCAACAGAACGTCAACAGCCTGCTTTGACCTACATTCTCGGAGATGGACAATAACAAAGGATGTGAATATTGTGGAATTAAGAGCATGCAGGGCAATTTTATCAGGACGCCCCGGCTGTGGGTGTGTTCACAGTTCTTCCAAATCTCCTGGGAAAATCACTGATATTACTAGAGGAGGATTTTTGTCAGGAATTTCCTATCTCAATAATACATCTATTGTTATCTTTTTTTCCTACTTGAAAACAGAGAGGTTTGGAGGCAGTGCAAAAATATTTTCAAGGCTTTCAAAATCTATTTTTCATGAGCTCCATGGACTTGAGAGAAAATTGCTATGGAGGCACTGTTCATTTTAGTAGGACACAAATGTTAAACATTTTTTTGGAAGCCTCAGGGTAAAACCTGAATTGCACTTGAGGAACAAGATGTGAATGATAGCTGATAAAGTAACCACAGTGCTGTCATTACATGGTCAAAATATGAAAGTGAACTGGCAGTTACTTCTGGGAGGGGTGGGGGGAAACAATCTTAATGCATCCAAAATGAATGATCTGTAGAGTCTAGGTTTACAAACTTAAGACATTCTAGTAAATCCTGCTGTTTTAAAATGGTTTGATAATGCACCAGCTACAAAAATGGCTGTAAACAGCTAACAACATGACCCAGCCAGTAATTTCAGAAAGATCTGGCCGACAACCATCAATACCACAAACACAATAAGATTGTGCTTCCAAAATGACGAATTCCATTGTGTTTGTGTTTTGTAGGCAGAGGAAATACTGTAGAGGGTGTGTTTAGCATCTGTCTCAACCTGACTGTGATGATTGCTGTGGTGGAAAGTAGGTACATTTACTCAAATACTGTACTTAAGTGCAATTATTTGGTACATTTACTTTTGTTGAATACTTATGTTTTCTTCTACTTTATTGTTCTACACTACACATTGAGAAATAAATTATTTGTGTTTTAATCTACCACATTTATTTGACAACTTTAGTCACTTTGCAGATTTAGTTCTTTTGTGTTAGTAATAATGCAAGAATTCAAAAGTAGATTAATACTGTGTAAGAACTGGTGTCCTGTCAAAGTCATGCTCAAAACAAACAGGGTGCAACATGTCACCAGACAAATCTCTAAATGCTACTAACTGTAGCTACTGTTAGCTATTTAGCTCAGCTATCCATGTAGCTTGTAGTCCTGACTGGGTGTGTTGGTGTTTACATGGCTAGCACATGAGCTTTGGCATCAGCATGCTGACTATAGTAGAAACCTTTGATGTTAAATCGTTCTGTTGACGATTTTAGACGATGGTTGGATGGTTTTCTCCTAAAATTCTTACATTCTTCAAATTGCACCTTTTTAAATTGAAAGCTTTCTTAATTCCCAATTGGAAGATACCAACCAGATAAACTAATATAGTTGATATGTGCTGAACGCATCAGTGAATATAATCCAATAATCCAGTAGCCTACATTATTCTGAAAAATACAATTATTACAAGTACAAGTATTTTTCCTTTTGGCATGTTTGTTTATTTTGATGCTGATACGTTTGTAATGAAATACACGACTTTTGTTACTTCTACTTATGCACATCAATTCTTCCACCTTCGTCATACAGCTGAAAAAGAAAATTATCATAACTCAGTGTGACTTTTTTTTCTATTGTTCTCTCTTTTTTTTCTATTTTATTTACTTAACCAGTTTGATTTCGAACGTGACTATTACTTATTGGTATTTCTAAAACATTTTTAGAAAATGTCAAATGTTGGGCTGTTCTCAGCGGAGCCTGTGCGAGGGGAGATACAGCGTAGAGAATAAGCAAGCGTGGAGGAGAGAAGGATAAAGTGTAGGAGGTGCATTCAAAATGCCAACAGCTACAGTCTCATCTGTAAAACAACCAGATGGCATTTACCTGACAGCAGGGCAGTGGACAAGTAGAGCCTTCGCTTCCCTTCGAATCTCCATACCTTGTGTTTCCTTCCTCTTTCTTGTCCTCTTTGTCTCTCCTTTTCTGTCTTCCCCAATTGCCTCCACCTTCATCCTATATCCTGCCTCCTCTAAATGCTTCTCCACCTCTCTGCTGCTGCTACTCCTGATCAGCCGCACCGCAGGCAAGGGCGCTGTCTTGTGCAAGACATGTGCCTGATAAATGAAGATCCAGACTTCTGCAACGGAGGGGGGGCCCTGGAGCTCACGGGGGGCTAAATCACCACCATTGATTGTGCAGCTTCAACGCACTGACAAAAGGCCATGATCACTCATCTTGTTAAAAGTGGATTATCGGCCTGTTTGTATCTTGTTACACCCGTAAAGATTTTTCTTCCTCCCTTTTCTCCCCCATTTTAACACATTAGCTGTTTTTCCTTGGACTAATTTGCTCAACTGATAATCCTCCACGTTAGGTTTTTGTCTCCAACGGAACTATGGATTTCAATTCTGTTCAGTATTGTCTTCTACTGAAACCAATGGTGGTCTGGATATGTGCTGATTCATTAAGTAGCTCCTTTTGATTATCTGGCTGGCAAATAAGTTTGCAATGGCGGATGTGTTATTCAGAACTCAGCCTTGTCTGCTTTGTGTCTCAGCAGAGATTATCTATTCCGACCCTGGTGGTTGCCATTCAGAAGCGCTTTGGTGGGTCCTTGAGACAAATTCATTAAACAGTCCTTGCCCCATTGTTCTCGGGTGTTGCAAATGTGCTTGTGTAGGCCACCTTTTAAACACCTAATGGCATTATGATGAGTTTATCTGCAATGATTTACATATTTATTAATGAAGTAGAAAAACATGTATGATGATGTGTGGTTCAAGGTTGAGGATTGCATCGTCTGCACAATGCGTTTTGTGTAAAAATAGATGAGATTCTGTCCTTGTCTTTAAGGATTGTGTCATCAGCATAATGTGTTACTAGCTGTTCAAGATGGGATGAAAGCATATGTGTGATTGTGTCTGCATATTGGAAGCAGGGGTCTAATGACAGATCACTGACAGATCAAATCCTAAACTCACTGATACAGAACCTTGTCATGGTTCAGTGTGTTTTATCTTGTGTTTTGATTGTTCTGCCCTCTTTCGTCCTTTCAGCATCTCCTCTATGTTCTTCCCTCTAAGTTTTCCCCTTCCTTCTTGTTGCATGTTTGTTAAGGTTAAGTATTTTCTCCTCTGTGCTACGCCTTCGTTATCTCACCTGCTGTTCCACCTCACCTGTTCCTCGTCTTGTCGGTAGTGTCTGTGTATATAGTCTCTGTCTTCCCTCTGGTGTTTGTTAGTTTGTTTTTGTATGATGCCACTCGTGAAGTTTCCTCCCGTGTCTCCAGTCTCCTGTTTGGTATGTTTTGGATTTTGTTTTCTTTGTTGCATTTTGATTTGAACTTTGCTTTTGCTATTGGTTTTCTTGTTTGTTCATCTGGTATTTGTGTTTCTCAGCTTTGTTTTAAATAAAGCTCGCCTTTTGTTTCCCCCACCTCCTGCCTCCTGAGTTTGATCTGCATTTGGGTCCTCCATTACAACCTCAACCTTAACAGAACCTGTTTACTTCCTTAAGCCCTTTAGTTAAAGTGAAACTCTCGCCAAAATGCAACCTAGGCACTTTTTGTGAATGTATATGAGTCAAACCTTCCTGTAAAAGCATAATTACGACGAAAGAGGCACTTTTAAGATTTACTGTATTTTCGTTTTCGGGTCAAACTCATTTTAAATGGCAGTGCTAGGGACAAATTAGCGATAGCATAAAAAACGCTATTTTTAAAAGACTAAAAAGTCTTGACACAACATGAAACTTTGCTCGTAGTTTCAACAGGGTCTTTACACATGAACACAAGTATTGAGAACATTGTTTATGTACACAGAGTTTACTTCAAAGAGTTTTTGGACAACTCATGTTAGCAGATGTTTCCTCCGCTGGCCGCCATCCTGGCAGTGAGAGGTGTCAATCTCCGAATGCAACAAAGTTGAGTTGTTCAAACACTTTCTTTTTAGCAAACTCTGTTTACATAAGCAATGTTCTCTATGCTCGTGTTCATGTGTAGAGACCCTGGTGATACTACGTGCTTCGAGCAAGTTTCATGTTGTGTCGAGCCTTCTTAGTGTTTTAAAAATAGCAATTTTGATAGCTAATTTGCCCGTAGCACTCCCATTTAAAATGAGTTTGACCTGAAAACGAAAATACAGTAAATCTTAAAAGTGCCTCTTTCGTCATAATTATGCTTTAACACACAGGTTTGACTCAAACGTTCACAAAAACAGCCTAGGTTGCATTTTGGTGAGCGTTTCACTTTAAGGGCCATCAATTCAGACACATTAATAACAAGCAAAAGCTATTGCATTGCTGTTTTTTGAAATTAAATAATTGTTAAATCGCGACAAGATATTATCTGGCATAACTGCCCACTTTATCCAACCAGGATGGAGAACTTCATAAAGAGACACGTGAGAACTACCATTTCCAGCACTCCTGGGGCAGCTTACCCTACCAAACACAGCAAGAGTAGAAAGGAAAAAGGCAAAGAGCTGCCTTAAAAAACAGGATGGAGTCGAGTGAGCATGGTGATGTAGAGGGGAGGGAGGGGATTGCTAACTAGGGGAGTGCTGTGTCTCAATTCAGGGTCTGCATCCTTCGAAGGACCTGGCCTTTGTGGTCTTTGAAGGCGAGTCTTTCAGAGAGACCTTGTTAACCATGTCAACCGTTGTTCAATGGGACGGTCTAGCCTTTGGAGCATTTCCTGGTTGCGTTTCAGGCGTGCAAAGAATCTTGGGATATATGAGGCCACAAAGGATGGTAGCCGTGCATCCTTCAAAAAAAGGGGAAAGAAGGCCGCATTTATGGGCTGCATTTGGAGGAGCCTTCAAACTGGGACAGCCTTCGCGCAGCGTTGTGACGTAATTGGCCTTTAAATGTGGCCTCCGAAGAAGGCAGACCCTGAATTGAGACACAGCAATAGTCATAAAAAGGTGACTCAAAAAGATCAGGACATAGACTCTTTTACTAAATACTGTACATGGATGGATATGTAGCTGTCACAGTTGTTTCATTCGAAGAGAATGAGTCAACCCAAGCTCACAGGAGATAGAAAAAGGCATGATTCAAATATGCCACAAAATTTAGTGCCCAAAGGTTATAAATCGTAAGTATAAATGGTATTTCTGCTGTTTCTGAACACTGTTAATATTATGTAGCTTGTAATTCATTCACACACACGCAATGAAATGCAAAGGCTGAATGGACATTAAATCGATAAGCCATTCAGAGAGGCATGAAAAGGGAAAGAAAAAGATTTACAACAAAGTTCCCATACTGATAAGGTGCATGGCTCGACTATAAAATGGCACCCATATCTCTGACAACACAGTTATCTGACTTTTATCTATATTATATTCTGTCAGTTTCATCTGTGCCCAATGATAAGATGTGTTAAGGAAAAAACAAATCAGCCACTGGTTCCTGGTTTTCTTTCTAGGGCACATTTCACAGATATTTTTCCATGTACAGCACATCTATGAGGTCAGAATGTTTTGCACGAATATCTGCATGTTAGACTCCAAGTGTGCATGTGGTGCTGAGTTTAAGGAGAAAAAGAAAAGCAGAAAAGGGCAGGAGAGTTAACCATGGCAATAGAGTTGCACCTATGGTCAACTGCATGCTTGACTCATCTAGTCTAGCCAAGTTCTAGGTGTTTGAATCACCACCCCCATTGCACTAGGTCACCCACCAGTTTCCAGTTCAAGCCGTGTGAAACAACTTGAACTGGAAACTGGTGGGTGACCTCGTGCTTATTAAATTTCCTATAAACACCAGAACAGGTAACTAGATCAGAGGACGCTAACTTGGTTGCCCTGCAGTGAGTATATGAGTTGCCCGCAGGGTACCATAAACCTAGACTGTGTTCCTAAGAGATGGGACCAATGAAATGTATAATATTCAGTGTTTCTCACACATACACTTAGGTGGTCACAATTATATTTGGTGACCCATTTAAACATTTTAAGCTTTGTTTTAGTTTTTTTTCTTTTTCCGTCAGACAACGATACCATCCATGATCAATTAACTAGTGGGCCAGTAGACTAGTAATGGATTTTACGAAACAAGTTGCTCTACATAATATACTCTTTTCTTCAGGTAGCTCTCAGTCTCAAAAAGCTTGGTGACTAGTTAATCAAATCAAAGAGCGCATTGAACACTTTTATCTGCAATTAATATTTCTATTGATTAAAATGTAATTTACCAAAAGTAACTAAAGCATGTACTGCTCAATGATAAAGAATTGTGTCTATGGCCTCGCCCAAGAAGGGCTGAAAGTATACATGTCTGCTTTGTGATATAGGGAGTAGGGGTCTAATAACAGATCAGTGCCAAATCCTTAACTCCCTGGCACAGAGCCCATTTACCTCCTTGAGCCCTCTGTCCAAGGCGAGCGCTCGACACAGACAAATGACAAATGAATCACAGAGAAATTGGAGCAGCAACATGCTTGAGCCACTGGTACACAAATCTATTGTAGTAGAGTGGAAGTGACTGCTCCATCTAATTACAACCAATGGAGGTTAATCCCTGCTTTCAGAGAAAAAATAAAAAATAAATGACAGTTCGACGGCGGTGCTCTCCCTCAGTGTACCTACTGCATTTATCATGTCTGGAATATGTGCCAACAGAGTGATATCCAGTCCACCTTTTAACCGAAAAATCCTCATTCTGCCGCTTAATCCTAACTACATCCAGTTACAGGCCCCAGCCTCTACGTCAAAACGACACATAATTTCCTGTTGATTGTGATGAGAGCAATGCCATTTTTATATAAACTCTGAAAGGTTGTGAGATATATTTGTGAAATGTTCCAAATGCCTCATCATGACCCAGTTTGTGATTTAACTGTTTGTCTTTAAATTTTATCTTATTTACTGCCTTTAAGAAGCCCTTAAAGTAGCACAACAACCACACTGCAAGTCCTTAATCTGTTCTTAAAGCCCCTGTACGGAGTTTTTAACTGGATATGCAAAAGTCTCTGGTTTCTGCTGATGTGTCTGTGTTACCTACAACAGCAAATGAGCCCATCAGTGTGAAGATACGCTTTTTTTAAGTAGTCTAATTCTATACCTCTGAAAGGCCTTGGTCGGGTCGGACCACTGACGAAACGATTTACGGCAGTCAGACCGGAACTGACGACACTCAGCATATCTGTTTTGTTGCTAGCTAGCCAGTGCTAACCGAGCTAAAACTTTTGTCATGGCTGATAATGAGACAATGAAAAGAAAAATAATTCGAACCAAAGACCAACGAAAGGCCGAGAGGGAATCCGATCAAGCTAGGGCTAAACACGGATAAACATTGGCGATTCCTTCCAGAGATTGAGAGAGTTGCGGGGCTTGAAGGGATTCAAGTCGGATCCAGAATTTGCCCGATTCCTCCTAGACAGGTATGTAAATTTTATTTCATTTATTAAATGTATTGCGGGACGTAGTTTACAGCAATACATGAATTTATACTGTTACAACAAAGCTGGCTAACGTTGCCACTAGATTAGCTCTTGATACTACACTCCTAAAAACGACAACAAACGTCTTAGATCACGCATCCATTTCAGCTGTGTGTATCGGCCCAACCGACCTGCAACGATGCATCGGTAATATCCTCTGTCATTAAATGATTCAGTTTCTTACTTAGAACAAAACATCCATCACAATCACTGTGACTTTGCTGTAACGCTAGCTCTGTAGCACCGTGGGTACTATTTATAGCTGGGAAATTGCAGTGCAATAGCAGCATTACACACAGTGACAATAGTGCAGTTTTTGCATGTTTAGCCTATGTCACAGACATCACGGTAATACAGTTAGCTTACAACGTAAGGTATTATGTTGGCAATGCTACTGCAGTTTTTTCCAATGCTGGGTTATTGCACTGACAATAAAATATTACTAAGGTAAGTTGACAACTAAACTAAACAGTTCTACTACCGAGTTATCTAAACTGTTGGTTGTAGGCTTACTGAACTTAGATGCATGTCTGTGTAAATTCTCATTTGTCCAGGTCAAGGCATGATTCAGTTACTTAGAGAGAACTTAGATACAAGTCTTAACATTACTTTGTTTCACCGGCGGCATATTATATTACATAGAAATACAAATAGACACATTACCTCATCCATATGCACGCTGTAGATAGCTGCTAAAAAAAAAAGTTTTCAAAGCAAGTCCCGTCTTCTTCCTGACGTTTCCAAAACAAATCTACAGGCACCGGCCAGACAAACGTCTTCACGACAGTGGGCGCTAGGGCTCGTGGGAAATGCGGTCTTCATTCCGTCAAAACACCACCGCTTTCGTCCACCGGGGCCGCCAAAATCAACACTAAATGAAAAGTCTGTACAATTATCTCCTGTTTTTTTATTTAGAGTGATAATTGAGATGGCATTTAGGTATCTGAATGAAAGCCATCTCTAGCTTTACAAATTGCTCAGGACGCTAGAGGAGCCCAAGCTGTAATCGCCTCACAGGGGAGCTTTAAATTAGTGTGCCAATGAAAAGTAAGGCAAGTCAAACTAGCAGGATTGCATGATTGATGATGTATGCTCCCCGCAGTGTCTTGGGAAATGAAGACCTCTTTGGGGGAAATATTTGAATTAATGGTACTGACTTATGGCATATGGAGTAGACCATGCCCGGAAGTACGTGAGCCTGAGTGACAGAACCTCTCATGTAACTTTTCACGGGTGCAGATGCTGCAATTGTGGCATGTGATTGTGTGACAAGGATGGTTTTCCACTCTTTCACGGTACTTTACAACTGATTGCATAAATGATACGTCTTCCTGAGGCGAATTCGGTTGAATGGTTTCCATTTATTGCAGATGGTTATACAGCTGCAAGGCCTTGCTCTTGGAAAGATCTCTTCAAGCATTTGATCAGGAAAATAAGAAATCTGCTGGAAGGACAAATCCATTGCTAACACATAATGGTGCAGAACCAGAGATCGCTGTGAACATATACCAACATCGGATCTAGATGATCCATATTGGGATGGTTTGGAAAGTTGAAGCAAGCGATTACAGACATCATTGAAGTCCTGATGATCATGTTCAGGAAAAAAAAAAGGCTTTTCCATACTTCACTTCAGCACTTTCCATTGGAGATTTTGAGTGACACCAGTGAGCTTAGAAGACCCCTTTTTTGAGCTGCACTGCTATATAGCCTACACGTCTGCCCTTTTCCTGCTCATGCAAGTGCTGCAGTATGACACGTTCTGTGGAAATGTCAGCATGGTACGTAGCCATTTTCATGTACAAAATGTAGTAGTGGCTGCAGTTTGCAGAAATGTTAAATACCTAACATTTCATCCTGGAGACTGGGAAGAGACACCAAACTCACATTTTGCTGTGGTAATAAACATTTCAAACATGAGATCTTTGATTGAACTTGGTTTGCTTGTATAAATATTATGCACCAACGCTCTCTTTTAAGAGAAGATAACCCACTGTTTAGTTGCCGTCTCCACTTTCTCTAAAATATTATTCTGTTCAATCCTCTCTGTCATGCTGTTATTACAGACATGTCTGAAATAGCTGTGAGCCATCAGCTCCCCCATGGACTAGCTTATTTCTCTCTACACATTTAACATTTAACATCCAAAGGTCTAGGACTTGCGGAAAATAGTATTTGTTAAAAGCGACTAAAACCAAAAGTATTGAACATTTCAGAATCAGAATCAGAATACTTTATTAATCCCCGGGGGGGGGGAATTGTTTTTGTTCCAGTGCTCCGTGCAAAGTAGAAATGGAAATACAGCATGAATGGAAACAAGAGATACAGATAAATATATAAATAAAATACTAAAATAGACCATAAAATAATATAAAAATAATATAAAATAAAATATCAAAGTAGACCATAAAATAAAATAGATAATAAAATAAAAAAGTAGACGATCCGGAAATATATACGATATACAGTGAAATGGTTGTAGCATTATAAGTGAAATGAGAATAAGTAATTATAGTTTGTTTTGTTTTGTTTTGTTTTTATAAATAGCCATTTGAGTCCGATTGTCAGAGGGAGGAGTTGTAAAGTTTAATGGCCACATGAAAATTATTATCATTAGTAGAGGTATTATTATTAATAGTAGTATTACCATCCTTATAAGTAAATCAAATGACATAGTCTTGAGTAGGGTTAAGTTGTCTTTGCGATGGGATTCAAAGGTATGAGGTTTTATTACTTCTGAAAGTTTCTCTCCGGCTCTCTAATATATACAAATGAACATATGAGTGTGATTGGCTGTTACCAGCCAGCCAGTAACGAAATATGATAATAAAGCATCAATACGCCAGTGATGCCAAACAAGAACAAGTAAGCCAATGTACAACTTCTGTTCTTTGCCTGAACTATCACAAAAACATCCAACCCTGTCTAAAATCTACGATTGAGTTTCAGTTAAACGTTTTGAAAGATAATACCAGCTGGATTATGCTGACCAGGAACATTTTGTCAAATTTGACCATGCTAAAAGAGTTGAAGAGAAATGTGGCTTGTGTGGCTGGCCATACAAAGTAGATGAACCGGGGCTCACATTCTTGTGTGTATGTTGTACAGTTGGCTAAGTAATGAGCGGTTAAGCGAATCCAGATGACGGTTTACATCGCTCAGATTGATGTTGAGCAGCGGAAGACACAGGTGTGCCATTTTCTAAAAAAAGATTAACGCTGAATCCGGGGGTAGCAAGGTAATAGCTGTGAATTATTCTGACAGCATAGAAGACAGGATGTCACGTCTTTTAACAACTTCTTTCACACCACATCCACAGATCCACAAGCACACACACACACACACACACACATAAATGTATTCAACGTGATTAAAAAGAGTCAGGACTACTTTATACACACAGTAAATTGTTAAACCTGTAGGAGACAGACAATGTCTGCGATGGTGCGAGGGTGTCAGACAGAAGTGACAACAGTGTAAAAACAGTGCATGAGAGTCGACTCTGGCTTATTGCGGCTATATTTTTTTATTGCTGAGGGAAAGATGTGTTGATAACTCCTGTGGGGCAGCACTGTGCACAGCAGAGCGGGGCTAGTCTGATTTATCCAGAAGACCATATGTGAGGCAGATTAAGGCATCAAACCGCCAGATTAAAAGACCGCCATCCAAGCTGTAGCCAAGGTCTAATGAAGAAATGTGACAGCTTCTCTTTTTAAAGGAAGAGAGTGATATGTTTCAAGCCCACTGGCTTGTCAAAGGACCACACGAAAAATGGAATGGTTTCAGGCAATATTTCTCATGAGCTAAGAAACCAGGGATTGAAGCATCAGGGGGCTTTACAGTGGGTAAATTAATTTCTTTCGAACCCCCTCCCTTTCCAAGGTCTATGGTACATGGATTAACTAAAATGGCTTCCTTGAGGGAGTGACACATGGGGAGGGCTGTAGTTTGTTTGCTGCTTTCGCTAAGCCCATAAAGTGTTCACAGTGGTTGTCAGTGTGTGAACACTCACAGGGTTTTTTTTTTGCAAATCACTTCCTGTTGTGCTTAAACACGGTGAGACATATTGAATGTGGCTCACAAACTTGAGAGAATTAAGCCGCTGTGTCATTTAGAGGGGCTCTCACAGCCTGTGGATGAGCACTGAACCTGAGGCAAGTGGTGAAAACCATCATTTAAATATGCCTGCAAAAATAAAACAAAAAAACACTTGAATGTAAATGCAAGGTTGAAATGAAGTCAGAAAATATATGCATCCTGAATGTTAATTGTCAGTTTGCCCACATTAGAGAAATAGCACAGGGAAAGATGGCGACAAACAAAGGGTCCTCCAAGCTGTGTGCACTGTCTATGTGTAATTAGAGAAATGTATGGTTACAGTTTAATTGCTGGAAGTCTGGTATCTATACATCGGTAATAAGATCATCCACGGCTCGCTTTACATAAATCACTTTGATGTCAATACTGCTGAGCTGAATCGTATCAAAGCATGCCATCTTCCACAAGACAATATCTCTGTCTATCCAAGCTGCTTTGAAGTCGCACCACCTGCCCTGTCTCCTCCATGATACCATCACATCGAGCTGCTGCTGACTTTTTTTTTTCTTCTCTTTTCTATGACTCCTGAACCGTCACTTATAGACCCTGCCCGAGAATAAATGTAGCATATAACAGGTCACTTGAAGCACAACATGGGACACATGCTTCACTGTACAACCTGCCAGATGGCATTTATATCAGGCCGTGTGTGTTCCATTCATCAATGTCTGATGCGTGAAGGAGTTACTGTCTAAACTATTTTTACTCTTTTGGCGTGTCTCACAGGCATCATAATCAGGCTGACGTAAATCAGTTTTGCCATCTGTTCCAATCGAAATGTTACTTATCGCAGATATTTTGACTGGTCTAACATAGGTTTACATGTTCACATTAATGATGCCACAATTTGTTTTTTAACTGTGGTACTATCACTTGCACAATGTAATGTGACTGTATTCCCCTTCACAAACTTTATGTCGTTGCTGCCAGTGCCAACTCTGTGGTATTCGTCTACAGTTATCTCAGTGCTTTCTCATCCGAAACTTAGTTAAAATTGTTTATTTTCTCAGTTTGCTTAATTTTATTTGGTACAATTGTTTTTGTAATTCATTTTTGTATGCAGCGATGTTAGCTAGCTACATGCTAACATAAGGTCGCTATGGCTGTTTTTTTTACCCTTGGTGCTCGGAAGAGCGACTAAAAAATAAAAGTGACCGATGCTTTCTTGTGAAAGCGAGCAGTAAAGCTCCGACCTCATTATGAAGGCCTTTTTTTTTTTTTTTGGCACCCAGCGAGGCTAGCTTACAGGCTTTGATTAATGTCAAAAATGTCTGCAGTGAAAAGAGGTCTTTTGAGCTGGAGTGAGATGAAATTATATCTGAAAGTGCTTCCAATAGTGTTGAGGACCAAAGTCAGTGGATTCACTGGAAAATCAGATACAAACATTTCAGACTAGAGTGACTTGCACTTGTGTCTACAGGCCGGCCTGCAACATACAGCTAAAAACAGCAACCCGAGATGAAAGAGACAAGACCACAGAATACGTTCCGGCTTTAATTGCTTGCAGTTTAGAGAAAGCAATGTAAGTTGAGTTGTTATTTCAGGTTAAAAGATATTATCAGTCAGACACACTCAAACTAAGTTTTAAACGCCTTTGGAGACATGTTAATGGATTCCTTATTCCTTACTTCATATTATAAAGAAAACTGAGGCGTTTGAGTATACAGCGCCCTTATGTAAGGAGGTAGCACAATAGAAGGATTTGGAGAGGGGGCCCATAGAGGAACGAATGTACAGTGTCCAGAATCTTGTGCTACACCCCTGGGAACATACATGAACTTGTTGCATTTAACATGACAAAAGTATTAGTGATGATGAAATTGTAGTAACTGCACAAGACTTATGAGTAAAAGTGACAGTGTGTCATACTTAAAAGACAACATTTTTTGGAATTGCATTCTGGGCTTTTGAGGAATAAAGAAGCAATGGTTCCTGCCGCCTCCGTGCTGGATTTCTTCCTGTGTGACAGTCGAACATCACCGCAAAATTCTGACACTATAAAGAAGACTTTTGCTCTTTGATACTGAAGGACTGACACCAAAGCATGACATTTGCTATTGAAGATACAAACAACAGAACTTTCTTTCCATTAAAGTCTTTTAAAAATACACTCAACACAAGTTTTCTGACATGCCATTACCAGTTAAAAGAAGAATCACCCCACGAGATTACAAAATAGAGCTAGAAATTTAAGCAACATTGCCAAAAGCTGTATTTTTATCAGCGCTCAAATGTTCCACTGGAGATTGTTCCTTTTTAAACAACCTGGGGGGAAGGGCAGATTAGGTACGTGTGTGTTTGTGCAGCATTTCTTGGCTGGCAGGAGGAGTTGCGTAACGGCAGCACAAGCGGGTGGCCGTGCCCAGCCGCGAGCACATAAGGATTAGGAGAAAACTCACCCTACAGAGATCTGGGTTAATTAAAACTGTTTTGGTGAGCTCGGTGACCTACCCGGCGAGATGCACAGAGATGCCGACTCCATCTGTTTAAGCAGCGATAGAGCCGCGGTTCACAGTCAATGGCTCGGCTCAATGCATCGACGTACAGTAAATACAGACCGGATTGAACTGCTTTGGCAACATTAATACATCATGCTGCTTGGTGTTGCCCCGTAGTGTAATCAGCATGACATTATGTGGGTTTGGGTGGATTTCCTTCATGTAAACACAGAGCCTTACATATTTTGTCGGTTTGGGCTGTGTGAAGACTGACTTGAAATGAAGGGAAGTGAGCATTTGTAGCATGCACAGGTAGCTCACATGTGGGTGGCATGTAGATTTATGTAATTCAAAGGATTAGTGGACGGATATGTGGTAATGGAAAAAAGTAATTAGATTCTTAAGGATTAAGGTGCAGGAATGGGATATAATATTCATACTTGTGATTTCATTAATGTGCAATCGCTTTGTAAGAATTCTTTTGTTTTTGATACCTTAGAATGAGATTTTTACATCTGCAGAGCCAGTGAGTCCACTTCCAAGGAGGCCGCCATGTCGCACCGGCATGTTTTCTACAGTAGCACAGATGTTACAAACCCAACACTGGCTCCGAATAGCCTTTAATATTTGACAAGGGGTATTCTAATTCAGCTTGCCACCAGTTGCCACTAAATCCTGCACACTGGACCTTTTGGGTAAATGTCTATTTTAAAAGATACTGTTAATTCTATCATAATACTATATCAAGATAGTAGACGGAGGTTAAATTTGGGTTAAAAACATGTGAACTTCTGGGAAGACAGGCGCTGAGCAGGAAAATATAATTAACATCCGTCGTAATGGTGGAATATCATGCATATTGTGCATTAGCCCAAGTTTGAGAAACACCGATCTATTACAATGCTTCATGTAACTCAATATGTTTTGTATGTAAAACTGCCGAAATGAGAAAAGTCAGGACAACAAGTACTTGTAGTGTTTGTACCGAAATGAATAATGAATTCTCGATTGAAGGAGAGGTGAACTGTGTGAAGGGTTTTTTTGTCTTGATTTTGTCGCCCCTTCAGCTACGCACCTGTCACAGGTGTGAAAACGTTTTCTTCTCTGTGATAAGAAAAGCACAATGTGTCCCTCTGAAATTATCACTTAATTAAGAGTAAAGAAGAATAGAACTGAAGTGCTTGATCCAGTAGATTCAGTTCGTTTCCACCATTGCTAACAGAAAATATGGTTAAAAAAAAAAAAAAAAAAAAAGATAAAGGAAAATGAGAGGAAAAGTCAAATCTGCACTGTGAGGCCCTAATTCTGAAAGGTATTAGGAAGGAAATGTGGTTGGACTTTTAAATGACAAAGAGCATAGTTATTTATCTAAATCTGTCTGTTAGCAAGTGACAGGGAAAAGAAATATGATGGATCTTCTGGTATTCTGCTTGATGAATCTCAATTTTGGGAGCGGGCACGTGCATATATCGGCCGGATCAGTCCCTCACGCGTAAACACCTTCCCTCATCCTCCCTGTGTCCTTCAGGTTCTCTTCCTCTCTCTGTGCTGCTCTGCTACCTCTCCTTTCTCAAATACATCCTCCTCCCTGTCGGTCAGCCTCCCTCCCTCTCTTCCTCCCTCCCTTCCTCTTTCGCAGCACTCAGTGTTCTCTCACACACATTCTCTCTGTCTGTCTCTGATTCTCTCTCTGATCTCTATCCTCCTGAGCATGTCTTGGAGGCGGATTGACTGCAGCCAGCCAGGCAGCTGTGTGTTGTTGGTCTTGTGCCACCACAGCGGCGCTTTGGCTAACCCACTATCTATTTGTTTAGAGGAATTAAAGGATGCACTCTCTCCAGGGACCTCCTGGCCTCCGAGTCACCAGAAGGGGCCCATATCAGAAAATTGCACTGAGCAAACACGCACGCACTCTGGAGCAGATAGATAGAGCTGGACCCACATAGATGGGAAAAACTGATAATCCATTGCAAATCTTTGGGATGATCATCACATCTGATTCCCCACCGCTGACCACTGCGTCGCGATGCCAGACAGGGGTGGCGGGTTACACATGTGGGCTTTTGAGCTTGTTCTCACGGGTGCCATTATACTTACTACTTGACTGCTTTCATTTTTTTTTTCCCCCACTGTGCCTGTTGGGGAGCACAGGAATGATTCAATATCCATTCTGCCACGCAGTGTGCACTGCGCGTTAATGGAATCCATTTTCTATTTTCTCCAAACCGCTTTTAGTTACGGTGCAGCGGAGAAATTTGTCCCCCTGCTAGCTGAATCATAGACTCTACATGCATATGTATAACGTGGCGCAACATAAATATGATTTGTGCAAACTTAAGTCCTGGAAAGAAGTAGTTGCGTACTTGGTAGCTAAATGAGACAACTAAAAGTGGCAATCAGATGCCTAATATGCTCTGGCGAGGCTACTGGCTCGGAATTTCTCCTCACCGCCTTCCCCTCGCTCAGCCTAACTGGCTATTTTGAAGCCAAGCGATGGTTGTCAGATTCAATGTATGGACTAAGCTCCCTGCATTCTTAATGGGTGGCATATAAGCAGCTCAGTGGGCGGGGAGAACAAATTTTCTCCCGTCCATTCACCTTGACAATCGCAGTCAGTGGGCTCAGCATACAGCCATGTTATTTGGTGCTCCCACGCTGTGAGCCATGTATGCATCGCCTGTTCAGCCGCTGGTGGGCAATGAGCTGAGAGCACACGAGGCTGATATCTGCTCGCCTGCCAGCAACTCTTGAGGGAATTGCATCACACAGAGGCTAGCGAAGGTGAGATTTGATTCTGACAAAAGACCAGCAGAAACAACAGTCGTATTCTCCGGAAATCTGTGAAACACAGCCGCCCGGCGTGGCTTAAACACGCTTGGAAGTACAGCTGTATTTTGTATGCAGGGCAGAGGGTAATGGAAAACACAGCTACGACTAATTAGCTGCTATCTTGTTGATTCCAGAAACTACTCGCAGTCAATGCATGATCCCATCCCTGGTACCCAAGGCTCCAGTGAAGTAGGCTAATGTTAAACTTCTTTCTTCATCTTTTCTTCACTTGACAGTTCATTGCAAGTAATTATGTTGCATATTGGTGGGAGAGAAACAACCATCTATATCTATACAGCTGCAGAGAAGAGGGTGAGACGGGGTGTTCGGCACCGGCTAATCATTATTGATGGAGATTCATTTTCACTTAGCAGCCGGATGGCTGGCTGACTGCTGATGCTCAGAAAAAGAGGACTGCGCGTGAACCAGCCATTGGCTGGTTTTCATGGCCTATTGAGCCAATCAAGGTGACGGCGTCGGGTGCCTTTTCCGAAAACCTTTGTGGAGTCTCGGCTGAAATTTGGTCCAGTTCCTTTGCGCTCACTTTCCCCACAACTTCAAAGCACTGGGTTTGAGTAAAGTAGCAAGATTAAACTCTCTGTCACATCAGCATTAAAGCACTCCGGGGGCAAAGTGAGTGACTGTCACGGCACCGGGCATGGCTCCTTTTTTGGGTTATTTCGAAGGCAATCTTATTGTATAGGCAAACTTTTACCTTCAAAGCTTCCTAGTATATATATTTTTTTATTATTTTTCACCTCAGAGCTGTAAAAGTTCGTCTCTCCTCTTACTGCCGTGAGGAAAAAAGCCAATCTCCACGGAGAAAGCGTGTGCATAAATCATGTGGATGTATTTACAGTGTTGTGCTCTCCTGTTTGTGTTGTTATGTTCACGCTTCACAGGATTCCAGCATGCTGTACTCTCATGAATATGCATGACTCATTCTATATTTGATCTTTATTAACCCTGTTAGTTGCATATACAGTGCTCCATAATTCACCCCCCCATCTTACTCACACACAACTGTGCACGCTCGTATTGTTTACATGCAATTACTCTCGTGCGGAATCTTTCGCTTTGATTCAGCGTAATGTTATGTGTCCCATCACACCCTGTGCACAGCAGGCTGCCTTTCTCACTGCCCAACACTTTCCGTTCACCTGTTGTGCGAGGACCAGTGTGCGTGCTTTTCGGCATCAGCATGCAGTTGTGCGTGTGTGTTCACTGTGCACCGGAGCATGAAAGCATGTACCAGGTCTAGTCATGCTTCATTCACAGGAACATCCCCGCTGTGAGTTGTCCGCACAGGTGAGAGGCCCGCTGTGGCAGGTACACCTTAGTGTAAGCAGTAAGCTGAAAAATACTGTATGGGCTCTCTGCACGCGAGGCCCTGGACTGCACCCTGCATGTTGCATGCAATTAAAATCCCGCCTCATCAAGTAACATTCGACTCAGAGCGAACTCATTCAATCTGTGAGACTCCGTTTCAGCATTTTTAAAATAATTATTAGAGATGGCTGCTAATTTAAAGGTCTGTTCAACAATGTTTAGCCCTTTACATGTATTAATCACTATGTTATTGACCACATATGAACGTGTCCTGAAGACTTAGCTTTCCTGTTTCTCTCGGTTGCCTGTTCAAGCATTTGAATAAGTTGCTTGTTGTTTTGTTCTGCTAAGTCTCAGTGACTCTTTCCATTCAGCTAACAGTATAGCTAGTGTATGTTTAGAAAAACCATGTACACTAACATAACACAGCACAGATGTTCCACACAACTAAGTGAGAAAGGAAGAGCAGTTGGTGTCCCATGTTTTCTTTCTGTTTATAGACTCCTAAATATATATTTATTTCTGATTTTTATTTATTTTAAGGTCATTTTAAGTTATTTATTCATTCATTTTTTTGTGGTTTTGTTTTATTGTAGTCCTCTGCTTGAAGGGGCTCTCTGGAACTTCAGTGCCAACTTTTGCTGGAAAAGCAGTTAGTTTATGTTAGTTGAATAACATAGCAGAGAGGAAAAACTGAGACGAGGCACCCCTGAACGTGCACCAACTCACATCCTTTAGACTGTTGTGGAAAATCTCACCCAACCCCTTGAAAAAAAAAAGAAATCAGCAGCATTTAACAACTTAAACAAATCATCCAAAGACTTTTATAGGCAACCGAGAGAGACGGGAAGGTACTGCTTCTATATCGCCAATAAAAAATGTGATTAATACATGTAAATTGCTGTAGATTGTTCCACAGAGCACCTTTGAAATCATTTTGAATCTTGTGTTGTTGGGAAATGTAATATTAACTCATTAACTCATTTATTTTATTCTTGAGCCACAGCCGGACATATTGTGTAACTTTGGAATTCCACTGATAATAAAAGTGTTTCAGTAAATGTTTACAGAACCAAAACCTCCTGCATTTCCACTGATGAAAAAAGGTTTAATTTCTTGCCAGACCGGGTAGCAACTGCAGCTGTCACGCATGACTGTGGGCAAAAAAAGAGCCTTGTCACAGATTAGATATGACTCCCTTCAGACATGGCAAATGCATTAACACAGAACACCGGGGCTGTATAAAGTGATACTCCACTCCAAATCTATTTCTGAGTAGAGACAAAGCTGCGCTCACACTCTGTAGCCCCGGGAAAGGATGATGTTAAAAGTTTGTATATGCAACTTCACAAAGAACAGTGGCTGCGGTCATTTTGATTTATGTTGTTTACTGTATAGTGGAATCCTATAGTGTCAAGTTCTGACATCAGGGGAAAAGAATCTGAGCATCCGCAGAAACTTCTCGAAACACTTCCTCTGTGTAAGCAATTTCTCTCAGGTCAATCCATGTTTTCAGCAGAGGCGGACAGCGGCTGCTGAGGGGCTGAGGGCACATGTTGCATGTGTTTGGGTACCAATACACGTAAAGTAGCGATGCGTTTATTTAAAAGAGATCCAAACCTTTTTTTTCCTAGCTCGTCAGGCACCCTATATAGCACTGCATGACATGTTCCTAATGTTAAGGGAACCCTTGGGGGAACTTGGTCACGTTTTTTTTTTTGCACAGTGAGGCACTGCAGAAGGCACTTTATAATGTTTTATCTGCTTAAGAGGCACCAAGAGGGAACTTTTGCGGCCAACCATCCAGACACTAGTCCACCAGTGAACCAAGCATTTTGTTCATATTTTGGCATACCTCCTCTGTCCCATCATGGAAGAAAAAGGTGATGTATCTATAGCTCATTTTAGCCAAGTTATGACTGAAAAGGTTTATGTATGCAGATAGACAGAGGAGAGGTGAATTATGATTTAGTGGTGGTTTGAGTGTTTCCCCCATACCAACTTGCAGCTCTGTCACCTGCGAGGGAACCCCCGCATCTCCCACAATTCTGCAGTACTTCAACCCCCCCCGTCAACGCCATCGCCCTGCTATCGCCACCCCCGAGTCGCAGGTAC
>NC_044191.1:21801525-21911525 GCF_900880675.1 Sparus aurata | reverse complement strand
TGGATCAAACTGGTCGTGAGCAGCATCCTTGAATCCATTTCTGACATGTGTTAGACTAAAGATATATGATAGGAATATTAATAACAGACCAAGAAAAAAGAAACAATAATTCGTATTTGACACTTTTTCTCACTGTCCTATGCTTGTATGTCTCGGGAGCTTCTGTCCATGTAATTAATGAGGCTCGTGGTGCCAAAAAACGAGAGAGGAAAATTTAAATTTACTTTCAGCCTGACAAATTAAAAATTCCAACTTATGCTCCCAACAGATGGACCCTTTGCATCTTCATTGCTCATCTCTGGCAAGCTGTCCACTCTCTTGGCGTGCTCGCTGCTCTCTTGGTGTCCAACACTGCACCCATAGAGCCAGGACAATCACACATGTGATGCTGTTACATGTGCAGTAACGGCAGATTATGGATGTTAGCGTGTCATAGCTCCCCTGCGGTGGCACTTATGAGAGGCCAGCATGGCTGCACAGCGATGACACGTAGCTTGCAGCCATCCATATAGAATGAAAGCTCATTACAAGCCACGATGCCACCACCTGCTCGTACTGATTGAGACGTGATGAGCCCGTGAGCTAAAGTGTTAACTGCCTGCAAATGTACCATGACGTTTTACTGCACATAAGTACGCATTTGGTTAATTTGACGATGCGTTCTTTTTTTTTAATAAACTGGGCTGGAAATGAGATCAATTCAGGCAGATGTGTTTATCAATTACAGTTAATGGATAATTATTCATCAGAAGATAGCACCAAAGAGATTTGTGTGCCGGGTGTTTGTGTGTGAAAGGATTTGGCTTTCTAAATTGAAAAAAAAAACAACAAACAAAATACACCAAAAAAACAATAAAAAGCTGCGTCTGTGAAATCAGTGTATCATTGATTTCCTCCACCCCTCAATATGTGAACATTAAACTGCTAAATGAACTCCTGCAGTGGTTGATGGGTTTAGTCATGAGAGAAGTAAATTCAATATAGCGGCAATTTCGGTGTGCTGTAGATGTAACCAAGCATGAAGAGTTGCTCCGCTTGCTTTTCCAATACAGACATTACGTGCAACTATTTTCATGATATATTCAGATCCTTGTGCTGTATGTGCTTAAGCGAGCATGTCATTTAAAGTCCCAACACAATCAGGACGGATTCACAAAAACATTTTCTTGCTCTCTCACAATTACAGTCTTGTTGCTTTTACCTCCATGAAAACAAAAAAACAAGTGGTGGCTCCTTCATTTTCTACCAGGATGTGTAAACACCGCAAAACAACCAATAAAACCATCACACATTGTGTTCACAATTGTGTTTTCCCTTCACACCCGTCCTCTTTTACCTTCCAGCTCTCCCATTGGTTAACACTTTGCAATAATTCCTCCCTGCATGGGTATCAAATAAAAATAGCAGCGTGCTCTCAGAATGACATTTTATTGCGACTTTAAAGGGAAATGCCAAACATAATGAGATGTTACAGTGTCAACAGACAGTCAGTGTGGCGTTAACAGCCGACAGTATAACAGGTGATTGAATGGCTTTGTAATGAATAGGTAAATGAGTGAGTTTTCCACAGGGTGCACTTGATCAATGTGAGTGTCGGACAGAAGAAATTATCACAGAAAGGTTTTTTTCTTTGAAGCTCCATTATCAGCGACAGATGCAGCTGACTTTGATGTGAAACTTTTTATACATGCTTATTTTTGTAGCATCGCAAAGAAACCATTTGCTTATTGCTATAATGGATTTAGAATGTATCTAGTAATTACCCCGGTGTCAGTGCCGACAAGGGGAAAAGCTTCGGCAACTAGAGCCAAAAAACTAATCAGATGCGCTCACAACAGGACGTCGTTAGCGAGCTGAAGAAGCAGAAATTGATTTGATCCATCGATAGTGAAATGAACAGCTCCCAGTTGAAAAGGAGACAGTAATAAAGTGTGAGCTGAATTCAGTTGTGAGAGAGCCAAGTCATATTTTTAGTAACACAACCAGCTGTTCACAGCTGTTGTTGCCCAAGAGCTTTGGACCTGTGATATGGCTGCCAGAACATGTGTCAGTTCACCCAATTGCTTATTCGTTTTGCAGCTGCCATACACGCCAACATGCTCAAAAAGTACGGAAAGGGCTCACATGTTGAACAAGCTGAAATCAGCATTTTGCGTGGTAAAACTGAACTTGCTGGCCAATGTTGTACACCAGCTGCAGAACTGAGTTACTGAATTACAGACATCCACATGAAAGAGATGAGGAAGGACCTCTTCTGCATACTCTCTTCTTAATAGTATTCTCAAAGCACCATACATGATGAGGTACTGTGTACTACTGTGGTTATTAGTGGTCCTTTTTTGAGGAGTGATACAGACAGAAAGAAGAAAGAAGATGAGAGAGCAGAGCAGAAAAAAATTAAAGACAGGAGCACATGATAAGTATTCTGCTTTATCACCACACCGGTCTAATATGTAGATGGCATTACATCAGTTATTATCATTTCTATATCAAATTTGAACCAAATTACACTAAATAATGTTTTGGGACCAACACCATTTTCTACTAATGTTATGCAACTCATTTCCAATGGGGAATATAAGTAAAAACTGACCAGCAGCTGTCACAGCAAGAAAATCTTGAACATATCTGATGAACATTTACTGTCAGCTAATTTGAATTTTAAATATATATGGATGGATAGATAGATGGATGGGAGGGCCCACTGTAGCGTATGTCACCGGGGTTAGGATTAAATCATTACCATCTATGAGTGCCTACCAGCGAGATGGTAGCTTGCTAACCCCCTGTTAAGGGTGTTAATGTTAGCGATGTAAGTTCTTTACACCAACATCACGTTGGACAGACTACCAAAACAGCAACATAACGTGTTAGATATACGTATACCTGGTGATTCAATGAGCTAGTTATAGTTGTGTCCGGATGCGACACATCTGGCCACTCTGTGTGGTCGTTCGTCCACTTTGATGGAGGCAGACTGAAAGGAACTAAAAAGACATATGTTTTTAAACATTTTCAAAAGGTCATCAGAATTTGTTTTGACTGCCATTCAAGTTAGCAGAATTGGAAAAACCAAACACCAGCTTCAGAGAAGTGAGGATGAGTTGAGGGGTATTCAGTTGGTTCCAATCTGCAAACTAGATGATACTAAATCTTACACACTGAACCTTTAATGTTTTTTTCAGTAACTGGCTTTTGGATACATTTCCAAAGTATATAAATACTATCAAAAAAATAAAAAATAAATAATGCGTATTTACACATCAAGCTGACACATAGAAATATAAGCATTCATAATTGTCCAATCCAACATGAAATCTTGCTGCCTTGGCTGCTACTGTAAATAGTAATGTGGTTGTTACCTAGTGCCTAACTTTGTCGTTCTGCTGTTTGGTGCTAAGCAGAACGTATACAGCAAGTTAATGAGAGCTTTTCCACTGTGAACAGATGCCTGTTTACTTTGGAAACAAGACTGATGGGAGCAGTCATTGAACTTAACCAATACAGTTGCTGGCTTAAAGGAAAAACAGGTTTGTATTTTAAGTTTTGGTGAGGTTAGATCAAAAGAGTCAACTGCCCATCTAGAGATCAGACAGTTCAAGAATATGGGTCGATAAAGAGTAACATAGTGCCCCTTTAGGGCAGTAACTTTAATATGTACATATACCTTTACACTTACTTTCCAGTGCTCACTTAAAGTTTGATGCAGTGTATGCACTTGACCTACCTCCCTCTAGTGACCTTTTCTGCAGTAGATAAGGATAACACACTTCTATGATGAAAGTATTGCCATTGACTGTAATCAAGGCACCAATTATATTGACTACTAAATGAAAAAAGAAACTCATTAGCATTTCCCCTTGTTTTGTAGGATGTCAGGTTGTTTTGGGGAATCATGACATCATAATGAAGATAGAAAAATGTGTAGAATTCATATAATCAGGTAAATAGGTAACAGAAACAGCTTGAAATGTCAAACATGTCCGCAGAACATCAGTGCCTCTGACCTATCAGCAGGAGGATCGACATCCATTAAGTCCTCGCGTGTGCAATTTTTTTTTTTTTTTTTTTTTTTTTGATCACCATTTCATTTGTCAATCAGGTACTTCATTTGCTGGCCACTGGTGGTGGCTTGGAGGCAGGGCACTGTGTGTTAATCAATCCGGAATGAACAAATCGTTGCTCTCAGGCTCCTGCCGCTGTCCCCTGGCCTCGGCGTACTGACTCTTATTAGACAGAGAGAGGGGGATTGTGGGAGTCAGTTTGAAAGAGGAGAGGAGGAAGCAGAGGACGGAGGAGAGAGGAGATATATTCCGAGTGTCTCTACTGTAGAGAAAAGAGCGATGAAAAATACAGAAAAAGAAATAGAGAAAGGGGGATGATAATTATAATGAGACCGAGATGATGAAAGGAAAGGAAGGAAAGCGAGGAATGACCACAGGGTGAGGTTTTGATAGAGCAGGAGAATATTGCAGCAGTGGCCACACGTAATCTGACTCACACTGATGCATATCAGATGGTGGTAAAGTGCAATTTAGTGGGTTAATCAGTCTGGTTATTATGCTGTAATGTGGTTGTAATATAGATAGATTTGATCACATTTTACTGGGTCAATTAAAGAGACCCTGAGATTTTGCCCAGCCCACAGCAAAAGAAATGAGCTATTTATCTGCAGGGGGGTGAAGCAGATTGCTGATCAGTGCCGATGACTCGACTACTTTATGAAATTGCAATTATATTTAACATGGATAGCTTTTTAAACTCACTTTTTTAGCCTCTATTGTGGTTTGGAAGAGAACAGCCTCTGAGCTAACTGTCCTATCAGGCCAAATAAACCCCAAAAAATGATGTGCCTTTGTAGGATTTTTGCCCTAATTAGGCAGGTGACTCATCTCTAGGTGAAACATGACTTTAACCCTCTAATGTTAAAACATGACTTAAATAAGGCTTATAGGATCAATAGGATTATGTAATGTAATCACCATTAGATTGGGCTGTACTATTGAACTCAGACAGCAATGGTAGAGTAATCATAGTTTCATTCAGCATCTAATTGTAATGAATTAAGAAATAGCTAAATTAAAAGCAGCAATAACATTTGCATTTAAATAATGCATTAAAAACCAAAGGATATACAGTATGTAATTAAATCTGCCAACTAATTATTCATTTTAATCATTCTTTTTCTGAAATGATGAATTCATTTATTTTTAAAACATCATTGTCTAAATAACAAAAACTTTATATATTATTATTATTATTATTATTATTATTATTATTATTATTATTATTATTATTTCATTTTTCTTCTGAATGCTCTAACTAATTAAATGCAATCCCTTCCTCACAAAACATTTGCAAGGCCATTTCTTCAAGTATTTTGAAACCTGCATGGTTTACAGAGGTGGCAAGTAACGAAGTAAAAATACTTCGTTACTGTACTTAAGTAGATTTTTCAGGTATTTGTACTTTACTTGAGTATTTATTTTTCTGACGACTTTTTACTTTTACTCCCTACATTTAAAAGCATTTTTTTGTACTTTCTACTCCTTACATTGTCAAAACAGGCTCGTTACTTTTTCAACCTCCGCGGATGACGACACAACGTGTAAGACGTAACTACGTAGAGAGGGAAAGTCAACCGCAGACAGAAGAGCCGTGAGTTACAGGTTATGTTACAGAGAAAACTTGCAGCAGCGACATGGAGGAAGAAAGTGAACCAGGGAACGACGACGCGTCATAGTCGGAGAAGAAAGACCTTCCCCACCCTTGACCTTATTTAAGAAAACTGTGTGAGGTTGTCGGCTTATGGCGAATGCGTTGTGTCCTGTGCCAACCTAAAAAACGCGAGCTTCTGGCGTTCAAGAACTCTCCGTCAAATCTGAATAAACACATACAGGTAAGGTGTATTTTCAGTTATCATTAGCTCATTTAGCATTTCTTGTAGGCCAGTTTACAATGTTAGCAATTCTATGACAACACATTGTTTTGATAGTATAGAGCTAACACTAGCTAGCGCTCGATTGAAAAAAACAACTCAATAATCCTCAATTAATTGCCGTTTTTCCACTGTTGTGAGACGTTACTCTTCAGGGCTCTATGCCAGAAAGCCCCTCTTGGGTAGATTTAGGGGTTGAATGGTGATTTGGGTTAAAATAAATATATTTTCTGTCAGAAAAGGCTTTTAAAAGCCGAAGGGTCTGAAGGCTAACGTCCCCTGTGTGCAAGTAGTTGTTAATCATCTACATCAACTCTGCACAGACATTTATCTAACAGTTCTGTCAGGTGAACCACTTTTCTCTTATCTTTGTGTACGTCTGTGTCTTATTTGTGTGTATTGTCACTCCCACAGAAAGCACGTGAGTCACTTGGAGAGATACAAAACCTCACTGCACCTTCCTTGAGGAGGAAGTCGACCTCGGATGAAGGCCCAACCAAGCAGCATAAACTGTAGGAAACCAGCTAGAGTCCTACCTGGCCTGCCCGGATGATACCATGGATGTCCTGAAATCCTTCCCAGCAGTCTGCAACTTGTCACTGAAGCTCAACACACCCCTACCTACCTCAGCTGCCTGCGAGAGGCTTTTTAGCACTGCAGGACTTATTTTCCGAAAAGTACATGCCTTGATTCAAAGAACTTTGAGAACCAGCTTCTGCTGAGGCTAAATAAAAAATGTTGGGATTCCTGTAGAGATGAGTGAATATCTCACAAAGAAAAACAACATGATTAGATAGTTTCCATGTTGATCATAATGTTTTAAGTTCTGTTGCTGAAATGGAAAACTGATTTGCACATTGGCATTAAGTAAGTCTGTCAAAACTTGGCTAGTTTTTCTATATAAAGTGTTAAAAGATACAAATTATGTTAAAAGTAATATGTTAAGTATATAGTGGAGAGTACCAAAGCTGTTAAAAGCTAAATTATCTAGGTGCTAATGCAGGACCTCTGGTCAATTCAGTCTTGATTATTCTGTCTGAAATTTAACTTGCCGCAAACAGACTGTGTCCAGTGATTTATGTTTTTTAACAGGTTGTTAATAAAAAAAAACGTTCCTATTTTGTGTGCAACAAACTTTTTCGTTTTGTTGAGTTATCAAAAGAGGTATTGTGTATTATTGACAGCAAAAAATTAATTTTTGCTTTTTACCTTTGTACTTAAGTACATTTCACAGCCTGTACTTTCTTACTTTTACTTGAGTAAAGGAGCTGAATCAGTACTACTTTTACTAGAGTATTTTTTTACACAAGCATCTATACTTCTACTTAAGTACCAAATGTGAGTACTTTTGCCACCTCTGATGGTTTACAGGGCCTACAGCAGGGCTATTCTATTACAAATCTAATTTCCACAAATTATTTTACAAGTTGAAAGCCTGGTTCATCAGATACGGACATTAAAGACTATCTTTTGTCACAAAAAGTCTGTATTGAATTGGGCCAGATTTTAACCAATCATGATATGCAACAACTGTTTCTTGGGCGGTTTCTTAATGCCGCGTCTCAAAAGTTAGCGCAACTCACTCAAATTAAACACATTTGGGGATGGCAGTAAGATAAGCAAGAATTTACCGGTCCAGACAGGGTCAAGATGACAGTCTTCATTCAGTTTTGCTTTTCAGGATTGACGGAGTCAGGTTTTCCCGTGGAGCACTTCCCCTGCGTGTGACTATCAATGGCCAGATGCTTTGAAAATCTACTAAATGTAATCAGAACCATTTCGCATGAGAAAACATTCATTTATTAGATACCCAATCTGTACATCCAACCAGATCACTTCCCTGCATCTGCAATTCTCAGCAGGGACAGCTCACTCAGTCGCTGCTTCCATCATCAGCTGCAGAAATGACAATGGTTTTGATTTCCTCCACTAATAAGATTTCGTTTTTGCCCTGGTCCGTTTATTGGTTGGAGATAGGGTGTTCTAATGAGTGCAACTCTTGTTAAGAATGTAATTGATGAAGACTTCTTCTTGGTGCAGATGAGCATGGTGACTTTCATGTACATCACTTCAATGATGCATATTTGCGTGAGGCATATATGGAAATGTGCACTCTACATGTAGATTACAGATATTGTCATATATTGGATTTATGTATGCTGGGACACTCAGAGGGGCTGCCACTTGGCAGGGTTAGGAGGATTCTCTTTTTTCGTCTTCTTCTTCTTTCTTGGAATCAAATATTGCCACCAACTGTTGATCACCAGAACTGCCAGCCAGGTGCTCAACCTTCATGTGTGTTCACACCATGCACACAAAACCTGAGCCCGCTCGTAAAAAGGTCAATGAAAGCTAAATGTGACATCGTAAATGTCGCCTTAACTAATCTAATGGAAGACGCCCGTAATTTACAGCCGTCCTGCTACACATCGAAATCAGCTTAAGCCATCTGAGCCATGGACTGCATCCAGAGACAGACATTACTTCTGAATGTTAGAGCTGATTACAATCATACACCAGACATACTGAAAATGCCACCGATGTGTCAAGAACAGGCCACAGTAGAATACTTTAAAAACGTGGAAGTAATGATGAAAATTGGCCCCAGGCTACCCTGCAGGCAGGGACATGAGAGGCTGCTTCTGTACAGTATTTCTCCCATCTCGTTTCTCTGTCGGGATGGGAGAAGTGCAGAACGGTGTCAGGAGGCTCTTGTTGGATCAACACTGATTGACTGACTCATACGTGGTTGATTGATGGTTAATTTATTGCCAAATTAAATAATTGATTTGAGAAGTAATTGGTTCATACATTCATTAATGATGTGGATTTTTTATTTTTTTTTTCCCCCACTACGGAGTCAAGGGTGTTATCCAAAACTACAGGGAAAAGGGTTTTATTGTGATGTTCACTCAGACATGAAGGAATAACGCTGAAATAGCTCCACTGTGTGTGATTTATGAGACGATATGAAAGCGAGGTTTGTCAGCAGCATCGCACCTCGACACTCAACACCTCTGTTAGAAATAGCTACAATCTGACAAACCCTTTTTTTTTTTTCATCCTACACCTAACCCCTCTCCTCCACTGTGTGATGAGCAATGCGAGATGATGATGCATGACTTTGACAACTCACAGCCTGCACTTTCGCCGAGCTAAACTTTGCCACGTAAAAAAAAAACGTGGCCTGGCTTTGTGCCATTTGTGCTGTATACATACAAATGTTCACAGTTTAGCCCGGAGCTGGTAATGAGCTAGTAAGCAGCGGAATCCTCAATGGAGAGTGAGACAGAGATGGATCCCCCGGACTTGAGCACGGCTGCTGGATAAACCTGGCCTTGCTGAGACTGAGAACACCCACTCACATCTGCACCATCTGCTGTGTGGCTCAGTGGAAATCCCTCCCTCACCCCACACCACCACCGCCACCACCACCGCCAGCCCACACAAACACTCGCACACCCTTTTCCTCCACCCTCCTTCTCTACCTCCTCCTCCTCCTCCTCTCGCCCACGTTTGCACACCTCCGCACTCCCGACGCTCACTGACACACCACTGATAGTGTCAAACGCTTAAATGCCAGACCACCTTCCACCTACCGGCTGCATCCCACATGCACAGGGGAGAAGAGCAGGATACAGATATGCCATCGCCGAAACACACATACACACACACAAACATGCACACGTAGTCGTGCAGACAGACACGCACAGCAGCCTGCTGTCCTGGAGGAGAGGGTTAATCCCTTTTTCTCGCTCGCTGTCTCAGCCCGTTCTCCAGCTCAGCTGCTTCTACTTCACTGAAGTCGAGGCAATGGATGACCTTTTAATCCATATTAACTTTTTGTAAGGTTACTCGACATGCCACAGCTTGGTTATCTTTTTAGTCCCGTTGTTAACATTTCACCAATGCTGGATTTTCATGAATGCTTTGGGTGTTTTTTTTTTTTGTTTTTTTTTTTGCATGTGTGTGTGTATTTGCTGGGATGTTTTTAATTAGGGAGATTCGTCACTGCATAGTTTGAAGTTTTTGTTTTGGGTTGAGGTTAAAATCTCAGCAAATTCAGAGGAGCATCATGCGGAAAAATGGTGTCCAACCCATTTCCATATTTCGTTCCTTGTGGTCAGAAGAAGGCAGAACAACACATTCTCTTCCAAGGTCATTAAAACCAATGCTGCTTTGTCATACTCCTCTATTCTCCCTATTAACCCTCCAAGGTACCCTTAAGCACTTGTGGTTATCCTGGGGATATGGAGGCAGTCTGGTTAGGTTAGGGAAAAAAATCACTGACATTTGGATTCAGACAAGACTCAAACTACTGTCTCCTGGGTGAAGGCCATGTGTGTAACCTGCAACTCTACACCTGTTGGGACATTTGTCATGCTTTAACCTACATCAGGTGGAGCAGTTACTCAGAACATGTCATCTTGACTCCGATGGGTTTCCATTGGCAGCCTAGTCGCAAGGATAAAATGTTAGCATGTAAGCTTTCTGCAAACCACCAATACATCCACATTTGACATGTCATCGACTACATTCCTCAGTGACACTGTTCAAAGTACATGATATGACATGATATGATATGTAGAAAGAAAGTTTATTAGCTGACTTTTACATTGGGAGGTGGAGCAGACAGTGGTGAAGTTACAATACAGGCGACAAAGCTGCCAACACTGTGAGCGCAGTTTAAGTCTGTGTTTTAGTGTGAAACCACTTGATCTTTATAAGGAGGCCTTGGGCCAAGTGTTGTGACCAGCAAAAACATGACCATTTCACCAAAAGAAAAGTAAAGTTGCAACATAACATGTATAATGGTGATGGGTTTGACATTGGACTTAGTTGGAAGCCTACCTTGTGCCTCTGTATGAACACTGATATCAAGTCAGCATTTGAAGACCTAGGAGTGCAACTGGGTTGGACAGACAACAAGTTTCAAGAACTAAAAGCAACATTATGTAGAAATTGCCATGTTGTGCAATTGGCCTCCCAACAGTCTGTGAGTAGATACAAATCACAATGTGATGAAAACTTAAACATGTATTTAACGCTGTGATCCTGCCCTCTCACTGAAGTTACATAGTGTAGAAACAAGTGATGTTTCACCTAGGTACAAGACACTGTACATTCAACATGATTCTTATTATTTATTTATGAGTTATTTCAAGGTGGAAAAGTTAGATAATCTTGCTTTAAATGCAAATAGGTACCAGGAACAAAACAGTTAAAACATTCATATTTATGTAAAACAAAGATACTATTGACTGTGCACAACTTAAAAGAATGAAAGTTAGCTAAATATTACAACAATATATGTATAGTATGAATTTGGATCAAGCATTAATGAAACATCAGTGCCATCATGCAATTCACTGTACAGGACTGAGAGGGATCTGCAAATAAAAAGAGAACAAATGTGTGACTTTAAAACATACTGTGTGTAGGAAGTCCTAGAAGTGAGACCAATAAATATTAAGTAGACATACGTACGAAAGGAAAACAAAGCTCAAAACTGTAATCTCTGCTGTTAAGTCCTAGTGACAACCTTTCAAACACCTTGACATATGTGAATTATTGGAAGCAACATATATTTTCAGCGTTGATGCACAAAAAGGAGAAATATGGGTTGCCATCTTTCGACGGAATGAATGAGATCCATCTTGTTTCAGTACCCGGTTCTCATTACACATCCAGAGCTGTCAGACACCAAGGCCTGTTTGAGAAGCAGGTTTATTGAGGTATCTGAATACATTACCTGGCTGAAACCCAGAAAAACCTTGTTTTACATCAGTCTACAGTATGTTCCGAATGTGACGGGGGTAAGTCAGACCCGGCTCCGAGGTGTAAGAAGCAGAAAAAGCTATCGTGAACTGGGTTGAATGACTCTTATGCATATCAACTGACAATAGGGAGAAGCAAAATAACTGTTCATTTATAATCAAGAAACGTCTACGTGTAATAGATTGTGGTACATGTGGCAGCTGGTAATGGCAGGGAGGGACTCATTTCCGCTAGGTGTTACAATTGATTAGATTAGTCTAGTGTGTGTGTGTGTGGCGAGGTTTTGTGGGGAGAGAGAGAGAGGGAGAAACGGCGGCATGAGAGGTGGACGAATTAGAGAAAAACACTGTATGCTTTTATGTGCGACCAAGTTAAGAGAGCGAAATTGAAAAAAGCGAGCGAGCAGGTGAGAGGAAGTGTGTGAGGATGTGTGTGTTTGAAAGGGAGAGGGCAGGTGGGGGTGGCTTGCTGAGCCAGACATGCAGACAGCTTTCTATATCTCTAACACCACCTCAAGGTCGGCTCAGGTTGGGACTGCTAAGGCTGGGATGTGCGTCGACTCCACTGCCCAGCCAATATCTCCTCTCTCACTATCTATTATTTCTTTTCCGCCCTTCTATCAGCTCTGCTTCCCACAGTCCTCCGCAGTGATTAAACAACCGAAAGGCAGCGTGAATTGGGATGATGGGATAGGAAAAAGGAGATGAATTTATGTGAGAGCGTGCATGACGGTAAATATTTTTTCAGGGAAAGGAAAAAAAAAGACTTGGCTCGGCAGACAGAGACAGATGCGACTGGATGGTCGCGAATGCCTCTGTTTACATTTAGAAACAGTCTCGAGTGCACTTCGGCCACACCTCATCGCTCCTTTGCACTGGAGCTGCCCCAGCGTCGGGAAAGGCTTTCAAGCACAGGTTCTTTGTCAAGGAGAAGTACAATAAAAGTGGAAGGGGGGCGGCAACCAGAAAAGTGCTTAAACACATTCCTTTTAGGATTGTCTCTATATGTCACTGTCAAATGAACTGAGACAATAACCACTGTTGCCGCGTTCTTCATGCCCTTTGGGTTCTTTTTCGATTCTTATGTGCCACACAACACAGCAAATCAGCATTTAAAGAGCCAATAGGGCTTCTTTTTTTCCTTCTTTTTGTTTTTCCACATTTTGAAGGAGAGCAGGATTAGCTCCAAGAACGTATCCCCCGGAGCGTGTGTTTCTGTGCTGCTGTTATTGAATGAGTGATTGAAGTTCATCCATCAGATTCAGTGCGCTACAGCACGAGGAGGTCTACAAGTCCCATCGGCAACGGGCCCGCCTGTAAAAACAGTGTGTTTAACAGCTCGAGATCTCATTAAACTATGTTGAAAGCAGTAGTGGTATTTCTCTGTCTTGGATCTGGGTCTTGTTATTCTCCGGGCTAGCAGCAATAATCAGAACTTCAGGAGCTCGAGATGACATTAATCACAACCCGCCACTTTTCCTCAGTCAACATTAAAATGTAGGTGAGATGTGATTGGATGTCACTCATGAATAATAATACAGTTGTACTCTTAAAGACTATATTTCAATGTGCAACGAGAACTAGATGACAGCTTTCAGCTTTTTAAGATTACTTTTTGACAAATAGAGAAAAAGCGAGGGGATGGAAGAAGGTTCACTTTGTTGGCGTGACAAAAGCCTCGCTCCGCCACTGTGTGGCATATTTCATGATTTCACAGCATTTTTCCTCTTCAGTGCTTCCGACGTGAAACTTTCCCGTCTCAAACTGAATAGTAGGTTGTTGGGGGTTTTTTTGTTTTCTTAACAAAACTGAGCCTAAGAACTCGTGGTGCGGTCCAAGTAAAAATAGGAAGCAGATCACGAAACTGGCATTAGTCATAGATAAAATTGGAAGATGATATGTGCACTGTAGCCTCACCAACACTGAGTTCGTGCTTCAGTGCATTTATGCTGCAGCAAAGTAGAGTTCTTCACACAAAACACCTTCATCCGACATTCCGCCTGTGAACCTTTGAGTCACTGTTGCAGAGGTTTCATAGCCAGAAATGCTTGAGAACGACAGTAACGGAGCTGAATTCACATTATTGTTATTAACGTATACGTGCAGTCGATCTTGCGCGTCATTTACATGGCGAAGCAACAGTCGGGGTAACAATGCTTTCGATGCACGAGGAGGAGAGAGATCACAGGGTTGAGCTGGCTCTATTGCTCGCATGGGAAACAGAAGACTGAGAACAATGGGTGTGAGGGAGGTCTGCGGAAGTGAAATTGTTTTCCAGAGACAGATTTGTAAACCGCTGGAGCAGCTTGTAAGCAGCTTTCACTCAGATGAAACAACAGCAGCATACGTCCGCCTGCTTTTCCGAGACCAGTGTTCTCTACGGATGAACATGCTTCACAGTTAATATTCTTGTGTCATCTTAAGCAAAGCATCCCTGCTAGTCAGCCTTCATTTTATGTACAGTATGTGCCCTTTGCAGCTCGCCGCAGCCTACAGTGTGTCTCAGGGCATTGTGGGTATTAGCATTGAGTTACTGGTGGGAGGTGGAGGGAGCCGTGCGGGGTCTGGAGAGGCTATAATGATGATCTTCGCCATGAGTGATAATGAGTGCTAAGGTAATCCTCGCCTGGGACCATGCACACAACACACAAACTGACAGACACATGGAACAAAATGCCACCACAACCCCTCACACACACACACACATCGACAAGCCCCCCCGCACTTTCCCTGTGTCTTATCAGTCTGGGCACAGAGCATGCAGGGAAATCAGAGGAGCACAATCTTGCCCCCCAGGAGCCAAACTTGCCCCCCCCCAGAAGGCTGTTATGATGATACCCCTACTCCACCTCCTCCTCTTCCTCTCCTAACAGCTTTATTCTTTTATCGCACAGGCAATCAGACAGATAGCGCTGCTCCGAAACCCTTCCTCCAGCTTGGTGATGGGGAGCGCGGACCGAGGACCTCGCTAATGCAACCCCCAAGCCCCGGGCTTGTTAGCCGGAGCCATCTCTGAAAGGAAAAAGAAGGGGAGACAGAGGAAGGGTGGGGGGAGAGATGAGTGTGTGCGCGTGTGTGCGTGTGTGTGTGCGCATGTGTGTGTGTGCGTGTGTGTTTGTGTGTGAAGAGCGGAGAGAGTGAAAGGGTGTTTTTCACAAACCCTGTGTGTGTGCGTCATGCGCAGAGAAGAGACACTGTGGTACTTCCGTAGATAAAAGGGAGGAAAAGCGAATCTCTCTCCCATGTGTCATAAGTCTGTCCCTTTGAATGAGAGTTAAATCCATCAAGTCAAAGTGGAAGAGCTCTCCCTCTCTCTCCCTCCCTTTGCTTATTCTCCCTGTTACTTCCTCTTCCTCTTTGATCTGATTGTTTTCTCTCTCTCTCTCTCTCTCTCTCCCTCTCTCTCTCTCTTTCTCTCTCTCTCTCTCGCTCGCGCAGGACCAAATCAATCTGCCACCCACAGATCATGTCATCACGGAAAGAAGACCGGGACACGTGTGCTTGAGCCGGCCCGCATGACACTTAATGGTAAATTCGCCCATGCCAGTCCGTGTGTGTGTGTGTGTGTGTGTGTGTCCTCAGAAGCACGACAGCAGTCTTCCTGCTATGCTTATGAATAAAGATGATATTAATCCTTAAAACATGGAGGAGGGGATTACTGTGTTTACTACGGTGCATGTCTGTGGAAATGGAGTGCTCTCACCCAGCAACGGTGGCATGTTTGGTCTTCCAAGAAGCTTTGCGAAACGACAGAGAAGACAGGGGAGAAGACGAAAGAGAAAAAGGAAGTGTCTCTCGCTCGGCTGTGTGTGGGTGCATAGCTGTCATATGTTCTTTAGGTAATTTATGGAAAAATAAAGACACATATCGAGCATTGTGGCTCTATTTTTAGCACCGACGGACGCAAAAAACCCTCGCCGGTGCCTCCGTGTGCTTTAAATCTGTCCGAGCAACTTGCCAATATTTCTTCTGTCTTCTCAAAATCCTCATCACGATAAGAGAGAATATAGGAGGGATGGAGTGTGGGGCAGGGGGGAGCTGGAAAATTCAGAGAAGCCAAGCAACCAATCTCCCAAAATAGGTCAGTTTGAAAGCACGATTTTCATACAGCATTTTAGAAGAGCTTTTTAGGACTGAGGATTGCAGAGGAGAAGATGCTGCTGAGGATCTCTTCCTTACACACAGCTGGGTCGAGGTTCATGGAAGGTCCTTGAAGACTACTACTGCCACCTGGTGTTTGCCACCAAAATAACATGTTTCTACCCCCCCCCCAACGTGGGCTTGCATCCAGAGGCTCTCCTCCTGCACTGAGCATTTGGTGAGGCAAAAAAAAACGTGTGGGTTCAGTTTTCCTCATATAGGCATCATGATGGCGGCTTCACTGAAGATGTGGGTGTCGAGAAACGCTGAAGGAGAACGGATGAGATGTCCGTTTTTGTTTTTTTTTACCCCCCTCTCCCTTCACACGCCCTCTTTCCGTATAGCTCTCAGAGTCAGAGCCTACACAAGCACAAGGGAGAGGGAGAATCAATGAAGATTTGCCAGACTTGGCTCTCTTCTCCGGAAAAAAATCAGCGCTCTTATAGGCTGCTGCCTCACGTTCAGCTCAGGTTGTGTAAGAATAAGGGAGGTGCTCTCTGAGTCATCTCCGTCCCGGAATAAAACTAGCAATTATTCATATCCTGTTTGGAGAAGAATCAAATGAGATAATTCTGCTCCACTGCTGTTAACTCACCTCCGACTGCTCTTCCTTTCAACTCTGTTTAATGCATTGACTCCATCTTCTTCTATAGCATGTTTCCTCATCCTTTAATCTGTTCACAATGGGAAAAACTGACTTTTGATTAAAGTGTCCTGTGTCAAATTAGTCCCATTCATTCAAGATAGCCATTGAATCAATTCATTTGTTCATCGTGTTCTGAAAAGAACTCAGTCTTATTGTATTTTTACCAGGCTATCTTTTTTTAAGCCGTTTTATTGAACAAGTCTTCCCAGTGAAGAATGGGTATTTTACCAGAGAGTCGAAAAAAGTAAGAAAATGTGGGGCAGAAACGGAGCAATTGTATCATACAGTGGATTACATGGTTGTCATGTTGTCATCATACAATAATGTGTTGCTTCACTTACAAGGTCCAGTGTTCAGTGGCATTTAACGATCAGGGTTCAGATCGCCACCAGCTAACAGGCTTTAAAATCTCACCTGCTATCTCACCAGCATCAAACAGCAGACGTGCATAGTTAGCAGCCAGCCGGTGAACACAGTGGAGGCTTTGGCAGCTTTAGAGCAGAATTTGTTTTCCCGGGAGTCAGATGGTGGAGACTAAATACAGAGCTACAAAGAGAGTAAAAAATTGGACTATTGGTGAGATGCACTACTCCTGCGACTGTTTGCTAACACATCAACTTAAATGTTGCATTATTGCAGGTTTAAAATTATTAAGATTTTGGATTTACACATGTAAAGGTTTTTTTTTAGGGTTTCTGTAAAACATGACAACAATGTAATGTAATTGTAATAATATAATTTTGCCATGTTGAAATATGTAGACACTGAAAATATTACATTGCTCTTTTTTTAAGCTGCAAATTATTGCATTAAAGGGTCCTCTCAATTAAATAAATGTTTTCTGGCCCACTGTTACCAAAGAAATGGCTGTTAGGTTGTCTGTGCAAACAGCTCGTCACAGCCCATATACATGTTCAGTGTGAAATAGCACCCTCTAGTGGGTGTAATTATAATGATTGAAGCCAAGAGGGAAGTCTGATGACATAGATGCAAACTTCTGGTGCACTCAGCCACTTAACCTGAACCAGCATTTTCCGTGGTAACAGCATAATTCTCAGAGCAATTGGTATGTATGTATAATTCATTCATTAGGAATAACACTATTTTTATTGCTTGGCCCACTAATCAAAAGCTTGTAAAGCCTTGAAAGTCCCACCGGTGTATCACTTATTATGAGACTTAGTTACTTATGCTAGCTCCGGAAGTGTTACCCATCATTTTCCCAGCAACCCTGTGACTAAAGTGCGACAAAGTCCACAAAGGTTGGAGAATGAATTGGGAGTAAAACGCATATAGACACATTGGATCTTACAAAACATACTTACCTCACTTATGTAACGTAATTTAGGTCATGTACATGATGACGATGTGACAATGAAGATCCATCTGGTGCGATAAACGTCTTGTCCCCCTGTTGTAGGTACTCTCCAATTGTCATTTACCGTAAGCTATGTCGGTTGTTTATGTATGAGAATGAGTTGATATTTTTTTTTATTTACTTTCCTCTAGTGGTATCTAGCCATACAGATTTCTTTCAGGTGTTTTAGAGATCTGCCTGAAAAATTCTGCGGCCGTTTCCATGCTTTGAAAAAAAAGGGAAAAATGAAATTCCATTCACCTTCATTTTATCGAGCTGGAGGTAGGAAGCACATCATGCATATCTCAAAATCTGGACAAATAAATCCTTGGCCACATATACTGATATCTGAACATGATGTTTTCGTGATGTGGGTCAACAAACCCTTTGAGGAGACTAAAAGTGATCGAATCTAAAGCAAATATCAAGCGAAAGCAAACATGATAGGAGGACGAATATGTTCATTTTGGAAGGGGGTCAGACCCATAAGCTTCAGTTTACTTACTCTGCTGCTTCTCACAAAGGCACCTCAGTGATACCTCCAACAAATCTCAACATCAATCTGGTCGATCGCTGCTTGTCTGCTCACCGCTGAGCAGCAACAAAACCAGCCTGCTCTTCTCTCTCAGCTTTCATCTCAGCATCACCGGTCGGGTGAGATTTCCTCCTACTGTTCTGGCATGACAATTGGATCCCCAAACCAAAGAGCATCACGCTGCGCTCGCCTGGTCGCACGCTGCTTTCTATAAGGCACATGTGCACATATGCAATAAGACACATGCGAGGACCTGTATAGAAAGCCACAGGCACACACGCAGCCATAATCAAACAGACGAATGAACACCCACACGCTACACGGCAGTGTGTAGGTGTTTATGTGTGTATAAACAGTGTCAGGATTTTTTTTTCCTCCGGTAATTTAATTTACAGAAAGACCTTTGTAAACAGTAGGATCATACAAGCTCACCTAGTAAGCGACAACATGACAATTCATGTGAGCGTTTCTGACCTGCTCTCTCTGTAATTCACATTTGATTTAAGCTTAGACGGTTAATAAACAACACTACACAGCCTCATGCCTTTGCTTCTGAGAGAGGTCGTGATTCACACGATCAGATCAAACTTAAGTAAACAGGCAGTTGAACAAAGCAGTCGTGTTTTTTTTTTCTAATGAGAGCAACCTCAACAAATCTATTTTCAGATAAAGCTTTTACACATTTAAAAAAAAAAAAAGGTGGCTACTACAAAGCGGCTAAATGAGACCTCAAAGGTTATCTGAGAGATTAAACGTAATAATGACCAACAAATAAACTACATAGCTTGTGTAGTATCATGTAGTAGGAATCTTAGTGTTGGTAAATGTGACAGTAGTCCAGTTTATCATCAGTTTAATCTAACATTAGCATTTCACTTCTGGCATTTACGCTTCAGGTTTGCTAGTGTCATAACACACATCTTATTTTCTGCCATTATCCAAAATCCAGGTGAATAATGCTGTTGGTGTGTGCGGTAGTTAACGGTGGTTAAAATCAGGGAAATGCTGTGGCTGAAAGTAGACAATCTATGGGTTAAATCATGATAAGGTTCATCCACTGAAACACTTGATTACACTTCGGGAAAGAAGTTGTTGGGTTGTTTTTGGTCAAGTCATTGAATTTTAGTTAGCTACACACTGGAAACCCGAGTAAGTTACCAGAACTCAAAAGAATTGAGGCAATCGATTGCCTCAATTCTTTTGAGTTGATGAACTCAAAAGTCAAAATTCTCCAGAACTTAAAGGTTGGATGACTTGCTACTTGTACCTTTGATAACAGTTAAATTAAAGTGCTGATTTAGCTCAACTCAATCATTTTCAGTTAATATGACTTAAAGTTTCTAGTTTTCAAAACCAGTGGAATAAGTTCACAGAACTTTAAAAAAATAAGTACACAACCACACCATTTTATGTTAACGAAACTCAATGTTTATTAGTTTATGTTGTCAATGTTTTTAAGTACACATTAGTCACATATATTGAGTTTGTTTACTTAAAAACATGTGACTCTAAACTTAAAATGTCTGAGGCAATCGATTGCCTCAATTTTTTTGAGTTGATGAACTCAAAAGTCAACATTTTCTAGAACTTAAAAGGTTGGATGACTTGCTACTTGTACCTTTTGATAACCGCTAAATCAAAGTGCTCATTTAGCTCAACTCAAAAATTTGCAGTTAATATGATTTAAAGTTTTCCATTAAGGCAACTCAATTATTTTCAGTTAATATGACTTACAGTTTCCAGTTTTCAAAACCACTGGAATAACTTCACAGAACTTTGAAAAATAAGTACACAACCACACCATTTTATGTTAAGCAAACTCAATATTTATTAGTTTGTGTTGTCATTGTTTGAAGTATACATTAGTCACAAATGTTGAGCTTAAAAACATGTGATTCAAAACTTAACATTTTTGAAGCAATTGATTGCCTTAATTACACTGACTTTAACAAACTTAATATCTCTCTCATATAACTCAAATTTCTCTGATTCTAGCCTTCCAAATGTGTTCCTGGTCACTTAAGGCCCTAGGAAATAGAGATTGTCACACATTTCTGATATTGACCAAACAACTAATCAGATAGTCAGGAAAATAATTTGAGTAATCAAAAACAATAATAAATTGTAATAAATAATACACAAATGAAATAAGCTTTCGTTATCAGCTATAAAAGTGCTTTTGGCGACCTGGCTAATTCCTTTCAGTGATGACAGAGATTCTCACAGGGTGGTCTTGTATCATGGTCACTGATGTAAGGAGGCCCACGGCAACATTATCAAGCTCTAACTCATCAAACTTGTCCTGAATGGATGAAAAAGAGACACTAATCACAAACTAACACATGGAACAGAACAGATGACAAATCATTTATCTTTATCACATCTCCAGTTATATCTTCCTCAACTATTAGGCTAAGTCTTAACTTCTTGAAACTGGAAGAGAGAGATGCAATGGTGGGAAATACATTCATCACATATCAAAATATACTGTTTGTGAGCTTGGATCCTCTGAAAGATTAGGTTGGCTAATGTTGGCACTCTAGTTCTAGCAGCTGACCATTACATTCGTTGTAATAGGTTAGCTAGTTAGTACCATGGTGGCCAGCGGAGTTTTGCCTCTGCTGTAAACTTAGTTTATCACAATCCATGGCGTTAAATAAGTAAAAGTGAATTAATATTCAACTTCAAAACTTACAGTAAGCCCTGACTGCTGCTGCATAGGTTGAACTTTCTGTCTTCTGTTGCTTCCGGCCGCCAACCATCTCTGCAGTTTAAAATTTTCTTCTTCTGTGTTTTTTCAAAGAGTGGTAAGGAATCAGTGTAGTATGCACATTAGCGCCGCCGTCTGCTTCGGAGGGTGAATCAGAGATTAACTCGAAATAAAACATTATCCCTGCAGCTGCTCAACACTTAAGTAAAAAGAAAAAGAAAAAACTTATAGGCTAGAGTAAACTGATGCTTAAATAAAATACATTTTGTCCTCCACTAATGTCAAATGCATTGTAGACCATTTGTCCCAATCGAAGTGTTACTGTTTTTTTTCTTAACTGATTTTATTTATTTGGAGAAGCACTTTGATATTTTATTGTATTTTTGCATGTGTTATATCAATTAAGTTTATTTTCAAGTCATCCCTATTTGAAACTATAGATATAACAGGACTTTATCATTCTTAGCATGTAATAAATTAATTCTATTAAGTTGTGCTTAAGTGATGTTTTTAAGTTATGCTCACTTGAATATAAAATAGTTCCATTTAATCAAAAATGATTAGTCAAAATTACTCAAAAAGGAACAACATGTTACACCAACTTGACATAATTAAGTAAGTAGAACTTTTTCTAAAACTTTGAGTTTACAGTACTTTATCTATTTAATTACTTTGAATGTTCGGGTTTACAGTGCAGTTGGGATTTGCAATTATATAAATAAAGCTGTATTTCGCCGTTCTCAATCCTAAAATGTGACTTTTTTATTTTAGCATAACAGACAACATCCACAGTGTTATTGCTAAATGTCTGAAGGTACATGATAATCAAATTAGGTTAATAACATAACGTTCCAACTTAATTATAATTCAAACGTTTCTCACCGAGGGGCTAAAAACGTCTACTCGGCTCCGTATCCTACAAGGAAAGGTGGCAAATAAATAGCAGCTTGCACTCTCTGATGCATTCACGCCTATCTGCCGTGTGATCTTTAACCCGGGAAGATTTATGTGTTACCCTTATCCCAGCTCTATATTGTGTGAACAATATATCCACAGACACATATAGGCAGAATTGAATTTAAATGTATATGCATTGGAGGCACAAATAAACAGTCAACCCAAGCGCGCACACACACACACAAAGGCACACCAGCGTAGTTTTCTTCCTCGGGCATCAGGTAGCCAATCCATCCTGTGATGGGAAATTGTTCCTTTTTCTTATTAAAAGAACAGGTGGCCATGAGATAGCGGTCTCATTTTTCACCACCGCCGCACTCCATGAGTCCAAACTAATGATCAAAACATTGAGCCACTCCAAATCATCCCTCACCCAAGACTGATATATATGATAAGTGATGGAGGGGGGAGTGTGTGTGTGTGTGTGTGTGTGTGTGTGTGTGGATGCAGGTGTGTTTGTGCGAGTGATTGAAGGTGTGACTTGTGTACTCCCACACTTACGTGTTTTCTGCATGTCAAGGGTTCCTTCCTGTGTTTGCGCGTGAGTGTTTGTGTTTGTGTTTGTATGTGTGGGGGCAAAGGTAACAAATCTGGGCCTTCAGGGCGAGGTTTGGAACAAGGTTGCTGTGACGGATCGCTTTTTCTCTGCTCATTTTCCACACTGGCGCCGTTCTCTGAGCAGTTTCCTCTCCGACAGCCCACCTCCTCACGCGCACACTCGGGCGCGCGCAGAAAACCTGCAGTCTCTTTTCTTTTTCTTTTTTCTTTTTTTTTTTTTTTTATCCAGCAGTGGCTCATTCATGCTGCACTGTGCTTATCGCTTTCAAAGGGAAAACGGCGTGCATCTCAAAGAGAGGAGATGAAAGCGGTTTAATGATCTATAATACATGGGCGCTATTCATTGGCACGGAACAAAAGGTTGAGGCGTCAGGGGAGAAACAGCAGAAGAAATCGAGACGAGATTCATTTTGTGTCACCCACCTTTACTTCTGACTTTCGAGGGACACCGCTGTCATGGCCATTTTCTTTTTTTTTATTTGTATTCTCCTGGACAGCTTTTCCCGCCTCCAAATGAGATTACTAAAAGCACAAACCAGTCAGCGATGACAGACTGGAAGGAAAAGAAAAAAAAAACAGACAACCTAAAAATTAATTTCAGGGATGTGTGAGGCGTGTGATATGTTATTTGCATTTTTTTTCTCCCAGCCCTCCCTGTCACAAAAACCTGTGATAAGTGACAACGCTCTGCCACACACATCCACTCAGGAGATTTGGCAGATGATTTCAGTGATTTGTGTTTGATAGCACAGCGATGACACCGACAAAGGCGGCACGATGTGGCGCTTTGGTGTGTGAAACAAAAAGTGTTTTCCGTCACGCGCACTTGACAGCGTGCAGGACAGAAAACACAAACTTTCCACACCCCCCCCCTCCTCCGCTGCTCCCCCTCGGCTTTTTGATCATTTGTGTGCTACGACGTCCTGCCACTCCATTCGGGGGCCGATGAGATTCGTCACCGTCTGTCCCATCTGCTGTGTTTACGACTCATTTGTTTACTCGCTGGTTCACATCAGAGCTTACTGCAACCGGGGGGATTCCCTCGGCGCAGGGCTGGGTCTGGGCTCGGAGGTCAGCTTGGCTCAATGATTCGTCACATTTCTCACTAAGTAGCGGTGATGAATAAAACAGATTCCCTTCATTTGTGATCACAATGAAAGGCAAAGTAATGGGAAAACGCCACTGAACAGAGACCTAAGGGGAAGTGCGGACAAAATGCAAGTTTTGGCAGGGCTAATTCTGTGGATCCACTATGTTATTGACCCGGACTAACAAATGTTGATGTACCCAGACAAGGCCGGCTTTTGGTTGCTTACTACAATGGTGAACATGAACATGGACAGGTGGCGAGGCAGTACTTTCACATTATGTTTGTGGGCAGTAGGCCTAGAAACGCAGCTGGAGACATTCACGGTCAAATAAAACTCTGCTGAAACCCAGAGCTGTCCACCATGATGTTTTTAATGTATGCCAGCCTGGAAAATGAGCTCCTCCTCAAAGCTGTTTTTCACAGGCTCATGATTCGTCCAGCCATCTCTGCATCCATTTTTTATAGCCGTGTAACGAAGTGCATTTCGTTACTTGTACATTTTGCACATGTGGGTAATTATGTTCTTTTGCACAATAACTCGGAAGGTACAGTAATGACTGCACTTTGCACTTTAGTCACGATAGCACTTTATTTGCCAAGTTTGCACAGTACATTTTGCACATTGCGTATTTGCACAGTTCATACAGATATTTACAGTACTCTTTTATTGAATAGTTGAGTTATTTATTAGACCTTGTGACCGCAGGTGATTGCATGTCTTCGGGCAGGTGCGGCACTCGGCAATCGACTCCGCCTGCAAGAGAGTAGAGCGAAGTTGAGCTCCGACGGAAAGACTGTGTGTAATTGAGAGGATAACAGTGTGAAGCATGTGCAGAGTTTATTGGTAAATATGTGTGGTGCAATAGCGGGTGGTATAAGTGTGAATGCTGTACGAGTACGAAGTTGTTTGTGTTAACACTTACCTGTCCGGTCCTGTGTCTGCTCCAGGGTGCACGGCCAAAAGATTCCCCCGGGGGCACGGGCACCGTGATAAACGTTCCGGGAGAGACCAAGTGGCCGGATAGGAAGGGGGGGGGGGATTTCAAATGTTTGGTGGTTCTGTTATTTATTGTAAATGTATTTTATAGATTTATTGGCAGGGGCACATCAGGAACAGAAGAGGGGTGAAGCGTTTGTGCTAAAGGTAAAAGGGGAAAGTGTCACTTGGTTGAATAGCCATTTGGGCAGATGTAAATTTACCTCAGTAGTGGAAGAGTCCAGTCATGGTTAATTGGTAGCACAGTATATAATGCGCCATTTTACCATCTGTCGGTGTTGCTGGTTAAACCTATGACGCTCACCATACTTTCGTCTGTTGTCTGATATCTGAGTGCAGTGAATAAAGAAAATGTAAAATTGGAAAACCTGACCATCTCCTCGACTTTTCTTCGGCATCATCCAGCCGCTCACCGGTCGCCCTTTCACAAGTGGTGTCAGAAGTGGGGGCCCACACCAAAAAAAAAAAAAAAAAAAACCATGATGACAAGAAAAGGAAAGACGGATGGACAGCAGGAACCAGATGATGGAGCGTGCACATCAGCTGACACAGGTCCTGGGCCAGAGTCTACAGCAGAAGAGAAGCTGGAAGAACTGACAGATCTGCTGAAAAATCTTGTTCGATCTCAGGCTGTAAAAGAACAAAAGATGGAGAAAGAGTCTGCTCGGCAAGAACAGCGATGGAAAAGCATGCAACATCAATTTTCACAAATACAGCAGCAAGTAAACCTGATGGGAGAAGAAAATAGATATGAGTATGGAAACCAAGCTGATGATGATGGTGATGGTGACGACGATTATGACGATGATGATGAAGTGCTAGGTGAGATGACCAGCCAAAATTTCAGGCCAGGGAGAGCATTCCTAGCCCACAGGGAGCTCAAACTGCTTCCGTTGTCCACAGAGGATGACATTGAACATTTTCTGACTACATTTGAAAGAATGGCCTATGTTTGTCGCTGGCCCAAAGATGGATGGGCCGTGCGCCTTGTTCCCTTACTGTTACGCCCCTGATCTAGGGGAATCAGAGACATAACATGATATGCTGCTCCCCATTCTTCCCACTCCCAAGAAGGCCAGTGTGTCAGGAACTTTTAAATTAAAGGTAGCATTTTATTTGTCTTCAGAGGGAGAGAAGGCCAAAACAACAAACAAAATCTGCTAACTCACTACCTTCCCTATACAAATCCAAAATATTAACAAAAAGACAAAAGCTTACTTAACTCCTAAACAATGAAAACAGGAGAAAAGGTTAAAGAAAAGGCATCTCCCTCCTACTAGGCTACACAGTTTACTAAACATACAAAGTTTACAATGTGACAATTTACACCATCTTTCACAAAACACAACAAAATCCTTATCAGGCTAGACACTGGTCCCAGTTGGATGTGGGTGAATGGTTGGAGAGAGGGAGAGTGCAGTCAGCCAGTGATTTAAAAAAGGCTCCTCTCCTGCCTCTGGCCAATCCGGCAGCAGCAATCAGGCGGGCTCCAGCCAATCAGCATGTCCAACCTGCTATCAATCATCTGAAACACACTCAAAGCAGACTGCTCACACACTTGGAGGAGGAGGAACAGGGCAGCATCACATCTCGACACACACCCACACACACACACAACAATAATGACCTAGGGTCATAACACCTCCCCACCTGAAAATCAAACATTCATCCCCTAATGAATGTTTGATTCACTAAACACGTGACAGAGCATCAGCCAAAATGTTGTCCAGCCCCTTTTTATAACGGATCTCAATGTTAAAATCCTGCACTAATAACGACCAGCGCATCAAACGCTGATTACTGTTCTGCATCTGTGTCAAAAACACTAACGGGTTGTGGTCAGAGAACACGACAGTCGGCATCGAGCTGGACCCGAGGTACACTTCAAAGTGCTGAAGCGCCAAGAGAAGGGCTAAGGCCTCTTTCTCAATTGTGCTATAATGTAGCTGATGTTTTTTGAATTTCTTCGAGAAATAACCAACTGGGTGTTCAACGCCACACTCATCCTCCTGCAGGAGCACCGCGCCCGCACCGAGAGCGCTTGCGTCTACCTCCAGCTTAAAGGGACGCGCAAAGTTTGGAGCGGCCAGCACCGGAGCGCTGCAGAGGAGAGCTTTGGCTGCCTCGAATGCCGCTTGACATTTCTCTGACCACTGAAACGGAATTTTGGGGCTTGCCAAGCTCGTGAGCGGAGCTACTACCTCAGAGAAATTTTTACAGAAGGCCCTGTAGTACCCCGCCATCCCCAGAAATCGACGGAGCTCACGACGCATTTTTGGAGCAGGAAAATCAACAATAGCTTGGACTTTTACTCTCACTGGGCAAACCTGACCTTGCCCCACCTGTTTGCCCAGGTATGTGACGACGGCCTTTCCAAATTCACATTTCGACAGATTAAGGGTTAAGGAGGCGGCACATAACCGTTTGAAAATCGTCCGAAGTGTTAATATGTGTTTAGTCCATGTAGATGAGTATGCCACAACATCATCCAAATAAACTTCACAGTCACCTACACCACACAGGACAGTACTCATCAGCCGTTGGAAGGTGGCAGGTGCATTTCTCAGCCCAAACGGCATGACGGTGTACTGTAAAAAGTGATCGGGCGTGACGAAGGCGCTAATTTCAGACGCCCGGCGAGTTAGTGGGACCTGCCAGTACCCTTTTAGGAGGTCTAATTTTGTCACGTATTTGGCAGATCCGACACGATCAATAAGGTCATCCATCAGCGGCAACGGGAAGGAGTCGGGTTTCGTTATGGCGTTAACCTTACGGTAGTCATTACAAAACCGTTGGGTCTGGTCAGATTTCGGTACCAGTATTGAAGGTGAGCTCCAAGGGCTACTGCTTGGGATGGCGAATCCATGATCAAGAAGGTACTGTACTTCTTTCTGCATCATGGCACGTTTATTGGGATGGACACGATAAGCGCGCTGCTTGATGGGCTTGTGATTTTCCACCTCAATATCATGTTTGATTACATTAGTTTGGGTTGGAATGTCACCAAAAAGTCTTGGGAAGTCTTGGATGAGACGACGAATATCGGACTGGGCGGAGTCAGACAGATGATCGAGGTAAACATCTAAATTACTCATAATCTCAGAATTTCGGAGGCGCGCACAGGGGACAGAGTTATGTCTGTCATTCAGCCCATCGTCCATGGAGTTATATGGGGGCTGTATGACAGACATCGAGACAATAGGCACGACAACGGGCGCGACAACAGGCGGCAGGTCGGCACAATCCTCACGACCAACATACTTTTTTAGCATGTTGATGTGGCATACGCGAGTTTTCTTTCTACGGTCAGGTGTTCGAATGACATAATCTGTCTCACTGAGTTGCCGATCAACCAAGTACGGTCCTGAAAATTTGGCTTGCAGAGCAGAACCAACGACGGGCAGCAAAACCAATACACGGTCACCTGACTGAAAGGCCCGTGCAACAGATTTTTTATCGTAACGCACTTTCATTTTGCTTTGCGCGGCTGAGAGCGAGGCACGGGACAAATCACACGCATGGTGCAATCGCTCTCGAAACGAACTAACATAGTCCAGAACGTTTTCTCTGGAGCCGGATTTCTCCGAGAGCCACTTCTCCCGGAGCAGACGTAATGGACCGCGCACAGTGTGCCCAAAAACTAGGTCGGCCGGACTAAAACCAAGGGATTCTTGCATCGTTTCCCTCACTGCAAAGAGTAGTAGTGGTAACCCCTCATCCCACTCTCGGTTTGTCTCAGTGCAGAATTTTCGAAGCAGACTTTTGAGTGTCTGGTGAAATCTCTCCAACGCACCTTGGCTCTCTGGGTGGTAAGCACTGGAGGTACGGTGCTTAACATTTAACTCAGCCATGACCTGAGCAAAGATTTTGGACATAAAGTTTGAGCCCTGGTCGCTTTGGATACGTTTGGGAAGGCCGAATGTGGAAAAAAACTTGACTAGTGCCTTCACGATACCTCGGACTTTCAACGAACGCAGTGGGACTGCTTCAGGATAACGGGTGGCCGCACACATTATGGTGAGGATGTACTGATTACCGGACTTTGTTTTTGGCAGGGGCCCAACGCAGTCAACAATGACATGCTCAAACGGTTCTCCGATGACAGGGATTGGTTTTAATGGAGCTGCTGGAATCACCTGGTTGGGTTTACCGGAGATTTGGCAAGTGTGGCATGAACGACAGAATTTCACAACGTCAGATTTAAGACCAGGCCAAAAGAAGTAGCGGAGGATACGCTGATATGTTTTTCTGACACCCAAGTGGCCGGACATATTGTGATCATGAGCCAGACTCAAGACCTGCGGACGGAATGGCTGTGGGACTACAATTTGGCGCACAGATTGGTGCGTAAAACCGGAGCCAGGAGACCAGTGGCGCATTAACACACCATCATCCACTAGGTAAGACACAGACTTTTCACATTTAGTTTTATGTTCAAGAGAAAAACAAGGAGACAAAGTAGAGTCATTTTCTTGAGCCTTAATTAGCTGTTCTTTGCCCACAGTCAACATGAGGGTTGTGTCGTCAGGCTGAAGCTCTGCAACAGGTGCATTTATTTCACACTCGATAGGTGAGCTTGGTGGATCAGAGGGACTCATGAAAGAGTCACTCAGATCCACCACGTCTCCAAATTTACGTGCCTGAGCACGGGTTATGGCACACACGGGAAATAGGGGCAACGAGTCTGGCCCAGCCGGGTCAGAAACACTTGTATTCACCATCGGGTTTTCAATTACCTCGGGGGATGGGAAAACTTTCCCACCGGCCAAATCATTGCCGAGAATAAAATCTACACCCGCTATCGGTAGCTCGGGACGCACGGCAATCTGAAATTCCCCTGAAACAAATTGCGAACGTATTTGCACAAGGTGCAAGGGTGCACGAATAACGCTCATCTTTACCCCCCATACCAACACATCTGTCCCACAATAAGACTGCGCAGAAAAAGGAAGAACGCTGCCACGAATGAGTGACTGCATAGCGCCGGTATCCCGCAGGATAGTGATCGGAACGCTCTTTTCGTTACCGACGATAGAGCACGAACCGTCAGAAATGAATGGCCTGAAAACAGAGTCAATCTGCGCTTTTTTAGATTCCACCACCTTCGTGCTTTTGTCCGAGAGTGGTTGGATTTGGATTAGGTTTATCGGAGCTGGTGTTTTGGTTTGTTTGATTTGCCCTTTTCTTTTCAGAGTGGGACACGCACCGATAAGATGTCCCTGCTCGTGACAATAAAAACATTCACGAGTTTCACGGGCCGAAGCTGAGGCAGTTACATTTCGACGGGCACCATTAGGGGATCTTACTCTGCGGTCCGTGGAGACCGGTTCCCGACGGACTGGGGAAGAAAAAACACTTGCATGCGTTAGTGTGAATTCATCTGCCAGCACAGCGGCATCAGCAAGGGTCACAACTTTTTGTTCATTTAAATAGATTACAATCTTATCAGGAAGCTGATTTTTAAACTCTTCCATTAGCAAGAGCTCACGCAGTCCATCAAATGTTTCCACTTTACATGCTTGACACCATTTATCAAAGAGCGCACCTTTTTCTCTTGCAAATTCCCCATATGTTTGGGTGGCAGTCTTTTCACATTTTCTGAATTTTTGCCTGTATGCTTCTGGCACTAACTGGTATGCACGAAGTACGGTGGCTTTTATAACATCATATTTTAAACTGTCCTCAATCGACAGAGACGTGCACACCTCTTGGGCTTTACCCACTAGCTTACATTGTAAAAGCAGAGACCACACATTTTTTGGCCACTTCAAGGTAGCGGCGATGCGTTCAAATGCATTGAAATACGAGTCCACTTCAGACTCTCTAAATGGTGGAACTAATGCAATGTGCCTGCTAACATCAAAACTATCATGGGGGGACTGGGAGGGTGACTGTGTGGCTGAGGGACTGGCTGCAACAGCAGCTCCCCGCTCCATCTCAATAGCCTTCAACCTGAGATGCATGGCCTCCACCTCCAACTCCCGGTTTCGCACCTCCACCTCCCTTATGCGTAGGGTCAGTTTTAATTCCTCTGCAGACATACCAGTCTGCGTGGGGAGGGCCTGGAGTGGGGCAGGAGTGCCAGCTAGAGCACCCAGCTCAGCTTCCACTGCAGGAGCTGGCTCCTTAAACAAGCCCTTTTCAGTCAGTTTATCAATGAGAAGCTCCATTAACCCCTGTTTATTGATATTAACTGGCACATCCACATCAAAAGACTCTGCAATCACAACTAAATCAGCTTTTTTACATTTTTTTAATGTGTCAATCGACGGGCCTAACGTAAATTCTTCCAACTTAAACTCCATTTTTGCCACCTACAACAAAAGAAACAACTACCAAACAAACATACAGAGATTAGGAAAAAGGATCAACTCACCAGATTCACGTCGACGATTTGCAAAGAAAAGAACGGACGAGCCCCCAAATCATGTTACGCCCCTGATCTAGGGGAATCAGAGACATAACATGATATGCTGCTCCCCATTCTTCCCACTCCCAAGAAGGCCAGTGTGTCAGGAACTTTTAAATTAAAGGTAGCATTTTATTTGTCTTCAGAGGGAGAGAAGGCCAAAACAACAAACAAAATCTGCTAACTCCCTACCTTCCCTATACAAATCCAAAATATTAACAAAAAGACAAAAGCTTACTTAACTCCTAAACAATGAAAACAGGAGAAAAGGTTAAAGAAAAGGCATCTCCCTCCTACTAGGCTACACAGTTTACTAAACATACAAAGTTTACAATGTGACAATTTACACCATCTTTCACAAAACACAACAAAATCCTTATCAGGCTAGACACTGGTCCCAGTTGGATGTGGGTGAATGGTTGGAGAGAGGGAGAGTGCAGTCAGCCAGTGATTTAAAAAAGGCTCCTCTCCTGCCTCTGGCCAATCCGGCAGCAGCAATCAGGCGGGCTCCAGCCAATCAGCATGTCCAACCTGCTATCAATCATCTGAAACACACTCAAAGCAGACTGCTCACACACTTGGAGGAGGAGGAACAGGGCAGCATCACATCTCGACACACACCCACACACACACACAACAATAATGACCTAGGGTCATAACAAAGCTCGTAGTGCCTATGTTCTGATGGACATTAAAGACTCTGAAAACTACGATAAAGTTAAAGGGGCGATTCTGACAAAATACGAAATAACTCCAGATACCTACCGAAGACGATTCCGGTCCCTGAAGATTGATCCAGGTGAGACTCCACGAGAACTGTATGTTCGGCTGAAAGATTTGTTCTCCAAATGGGTGAAGCCAGAAAAATCAACTGTAAAGGAAATATCAGAGACTATTTTCCTGGAACAGTTCCTGAGGATGGTCCATCCAGAGCTGGAGATATGGATAAAAGAACATGACGCCAAGACAGCAGAGGATGCAGCTCACCTAGCAGAGGTCTTCATGTCGGCCAGAAGAGGGAGCCGGAAGGCCACGTTCGGCTGGGAGAACCACCAGACCTATCCAAGTAAGTCCTATGGGGGTGAACAGGGGTCTGGTCAGCCACAAAGTAGGGGTTTCCCTAGTAGTAGGCAGTTTACTCCTCAAGCCCCAAGCAATGTTAAAAAGCCCCCACCCAGATCTGTCAAACAGGAAGTCAGGTGCTACCACTGTAATGGCTTAGGCCACACCAAACAATTTTGCCCAACCATTAATCACACTAAACCAGCTCTCCTGTGTTCAGTTCCAAGGCCAGTGAGAGTAGACACTGTGAGTAAGGCAGGCAGAACAGCACCAGTCCTGATAAATGGTCAGCGGGAGATAGCCTTGCTGGATACAGCATGCTATCAGACAGTGGTTGTGTCCAGTTTGGTGCCCAGAGAAAAGTGGAGTGAGGACAGGTCAAGGATAGGATGCATTCATGGAGATGAACATGTTTACCGCACAGCTGAGGTCTATCTGACAGCAGGAGGCCAGACGTTTCTTCTGTCTGTAGCTTTAGCGCCAACACTGCCATATCCAGTTGTTCTAGGCAACGACGTGCCCACTCTCTATGATCTGGTGCAGCAGGCAGATTGTGAGAGGGACATGAGGGCTGATGAGGTTCAGAGGTCACAGGCAGAGTATGAGTCTGACAGGTGTGGAGATGAGGCTGAGAGTTCAGACACAGTCAAACCCTGTAATGTCACCACAAGAGCACAGAGGATAAAGGGAGACCTCAGGGAGTTGCCTTTTTTTGGGGAAGACTGGGAGGCAGGCCAGGTAAAACCATCAAAGCCAAAAGCACAAAGAAGGAGGGAAAAGTTGCTCGGTGCCCCTAGGAAAGAATCTGAAGGCCCAACCGAACCCCCTGGTATGCCAGAATTTGACTTTCCCCCAGATTTAGGGATGTTGCAAAAACAGGACTCCACACTGAAACAGTGGTTCGACAAGGTGACTGAGGTTGAAGGGGTTAAGCAGGGTAACTCAAGATGGCTACATGAGGCTACCTATGTGATTAAACAGGGACTGCTGTATCAGCGGAAGGGAAAGACTGAGGTTTTAGCACTTCCACAACAGTTCAGGCATAAAGTCATGGAGCTTGGTCATTCTATCCCATGGGCCGGTCACATGGCTTTCCAGAAGACCCTGAATAGAATTGGAGGTCGGTTTGTTTGGCCAGGGATGTATAGCCAAGTTTCCCAGTTCTGCAGTTCTTGTGAAACATGCCAGCTCACCTCAGCTAAAGGAGTAGCACGTGCCCAACTGCAGTCTTTACCAATCATAGACACCCCTTTTGAGAGAATAGGCATGGACATTGTGGGACCCTTAGAGAGAAGCTCCTCAGGTCATCGCTACATATTAGTCATGTGTGACTATGCAACCCGGTACCCTGAAGCTTTTCCTCTCAAATCCATCAAGGCCAGACAGGTAGCAAACTGCCTCTTACAGTTGTTTTCCAGGGTCGGCATCCCTAAGGAGGTCCTCACAGATTGTGGGACAAATTTTTTGTCAAAACTATTGCGGCAGGTGTATCAAGTGTTAGGAGTGAAGGGCATTAAGACCACCCCTTACCACCCCCAGACGGACGGTCTGGTTGAACGCTACAACCAAACACTGAAAAGCATGCTACGCAAGTTTGTCTCACATACAGGTGCTGATTGGGACCAGTGGCTGCCGTACCTGTTGTTTGCCTACCGGGAAGTTCCCCAAGCATCAACAGGATTTTCACCTTTTGAACTGTTGTATGGCCGCCAAGTGAGGGGGCCGTTGGACCTGCTAAAAGACTACTGGGAAAGCCCAAAGCCAGAAAGAGACAATGTGGTGGCATATGTTGTCAAAATGAGAGAGAAACTGGAGGAAATGACAGCACTGGTACAGGAGAACATGAGGTCGGCTCAGCAAAACCAGAAGGCCTGGTATGATCGGAAGGCCAGGGAGAGGGTCTTCAATCCTGGCCAAAAGGTGCTGTTACTGCTGCCAACCAGTGACAGCAAGTTGCTGACAAAATGGCATGGGCCATATGAAGTCTCCAAAAAAGTGGGTAATGTGACTTATGAACTGTATATGCCAGAAAAGCGGAAAAAGTACCAGAACTTCCATGTCAATCTGCTTAAAGAGTTCCAGGTTCGGCCGGAGCCTGTGGTCCAACAGTTGTTTGTGCGGGCTGTTCAGGATGAGGACACAAATGAGAAATTTTTTCCAACAAACACTGCTGCGGCAGAACCCCTTGAGGTTGATGTGTCACATCTGTCTCCCACACAGCAGGCAGAGGTCAAGCCCCTACTTGACCCAGAACTTTTCAAAGAAACACCAGGATTCACCTCTTTGGTCCAGCATAAGATTCGGCTGATGGAAAATGTTCCAGTCCGCCAAAAGAGCTACAGGATCCCTGAGCGATTGATTCCTGTTCTGCAGAAGGAGATCAAGCTGATGTTGGAGCTGGGGATAATCGAGGTCTCCTGCAGTGAGTGGTGTAGTCCTATTGTGCTGGTGCCAAAGAAAGATGGATCTCTTAGATTCTGCATTGACTTCAGATACCTGAATGCAGTTTCCAGTTTTGACCCCTACCCCATGCCCCGAATAGACGATCTGGTGGAGAGAGTGGGCAGAGCTCAGTACATCACAACGCTGGACCTGAGCAAAGGCTACTGGCAGTTAGCCTTGGCACCAGAGGTTAGGGAACTGACTGCTTTCAAGACCCCTTTTGGGATGTATCAGTTCAAGGTCATGCCATTCGGGCTCCAGGGGGCGCCAGCCACATTCCAAAGACTGATGGACCACATGCTGAGGGATGTTGGTGACTTTTCGGCAGCATATTTGGATGACGTGGTTGTTTTCAGCCAGTCGTGGGAGGAGCACAGGTTCCACCTACAACAAGTTCTACAGAGAATCCAAGCAGCTGGCCTGACAATCAACCCTCACAAGTGTGCTGTGGCCCAAAGAGAAGTAGCGTACCTGGGTTACATCATTGGTTTCGGGAAGATTAAGCCACAACTGGGGAAGGTGGAGGCCATCCATTCTTTCCCAGTCCCCACCACTAAGAGAAAGGTTAAAAGTTTCCTGGGCCTGGTGGGTTGGTACAGGAAGTTTGTGCCTCACTTTGCAGACAGGTCGGTGGCATTGAATGACCTGACCAAAGCCTCAGCACCCAACAAAGTGCGATGGACAGAGGAGTGTGACAGAGCCTTCCAAGACCTCAAAGATGCCGTCTGCACTCAATCGGTGCTCCACAGTCCAGACTTCGACAAGCCATTCACCCTGCAGACAGATGCTTCTGGAGTGGGCCTGGGAGCGGTGCTGCTGCAGGAGGTGGAGGGAGAGAACAGACCTGTGGTGTTTTTGAGTCGGAAACTGCTGGACAGGGAGAGAAGATACTCGACGGTGGAGAAGGAGTGCTTGGCGATGAAGTGGGCAATCGACACCCTCAGATACTATCTGCTGGGAAGACATTTTTTCTTGGAGACTGACCACCGAGCTTTGCAGTGGCTGCATCGCATGAGGGATGCCAACATGCGTATTGCTGGGTGGTACCTGGCCCTGCAGCCGTATGACTTCACTGTTCATTATAGGTCAGGGAAGTCCAATGTGGTGGCAGACTGTCTGTCGAGAATGTCTGAGGACTGAGGTACTGTTCTCCTTCGGGAGAGGGGGGAGGAAATGTAACGAAGTGCATTTCGTTACTTGTACATTTTGCACATGTGGGTAATTATGTTCTTTTGCACAATAACTCGGAAGGTACAGTAATGACTGCACTTTGCACTTTAGTCACGATAGCACTTTATTTGCCAAGTTTGCACAGTACATTTTGCACATTGCGTATTTGCACAGTTCATACAGATATTTACAGTACTCTTTTATTGAATAGTTGAGTTATTTATTAGACCTTGTGACCGCAGGTGATTGCATGTCTTCGGGCAGGTGCGGCACTCGGCAATCAACTCCGCCTGCAAGAGAGTAGAGCGAAGTTGAGCTCCGACGGAAAGACTGTGTGTAATTGAGAGGATAACAGTGTGAAGCATGTGCAGAGTTTATTGGTAAATATGTGTGGTGCAATAGCGGGTGGTATAAGTGTGAATGCTGTACGAGTACGAAGTTGTTTGTGTTAACACTTACCTGTCCGGTCCTGTGTCTGCTCCAGGGTGCGCGGCCAAAAGATTCCCCCGGGGGCACGGGCACCGTGATAAACGTTCCGGGAGAGACCAAGTGGCCGGATAGGAAGGGGGGGGGGGATTTCAAATGTTTGGTGGTTCTGTTATTTATTGTAAATGTATTTTATAGATTTATTGGCAGGGGCACATCAGGAACAGAAGAGGGGTGAAGCGTTTGTGCTAAAGGTAAAAGGGGAAAGTGTCACTTGGTTGAATAGCCATTTGGGCAGATGTAAATTTACCTCAGTAGTGGAAGAGTCCAGTCATGGTTAATTGGTAGCACAGTATATAAGGAGCCATTTTACCATCTGTCGGTGTTGCTGGTTAAACCTATGACGCTCACCATACTTTCGTCTGTTGTCTGATATCTGAGTGCAGTGAATAAAGAAAATGTAAAATTGGAAAACCTGACCATCTCCTCGACTTTTCTTCGGCATCATCCAGCCGCTCACCGGTCGCCCTTTCACAAGCCGCTTGTAGTAATTCTGGATCACAAGCTCATTATATTGATTCCTTTTGTTATGCGAGACAATCTACACACATCAACTGCTTGAACACGTTTTACAGCCTGAAACATGGTTGTCAGAGAGCTATCAGTGGTCAGAGGTCACATTCTTCATGCGCACAATAGTCGAAGCGTCTTCAGCTTTGGGCTATAGCGGCTATTTCAGATAAAACCCCCCCGACCCCAAAAAACAGTGAAGGTAAACTAGTCTACAGGAACAAATAGCCTAACGCTAATGACCTTTTGATGGAGTGTTGCTGCTGTGGTCTGGTTATAGTAAACCTGCAGCTTTACTTAAAAAAAATCTTTACTTTTATTCTGCACCTTTCTACAAGCTCTGTAGATGTATAAGTTTTATCTTGATTCATCCAAATAAATATGTTCTCGATATGACCGTTAATTTCATGTCTCTCTGTGTATCAAGGCCTGAAGGACTCACTTAGCAGGTAAAAATGTAGATTTCACTAGCATCTGGTTAGCTTCACTCAGCACGAAGACTGGAAACGGGAAACAGTTAGCTTTACTCTCACAGTTTGCAACAAGATCTGCACCTTGGAAGTACACAATCCAGCAGGATTCTTTGCTCGGCGCGGGGACTTCCTTGTTTCTTGTTAAACCCAAACTTTTTTTCTGCAGGGACATCATTTTGTAGATAACACTATTGCCAAACACATACGTCTTCGGCTAGCAAAAAGAAATTATTTGAAAGATTGTCTGTAATTAATATGGAACAGCAACTTCAGTATGATACCCCACTGGAAACAGGGAAGTCTCCTTAAAAACTTGCATCTTCTCAAGTTTTACTGTGTGATAGCATTTATGTCTTTCATAAATTGACACTTCACTGGGAAAAAAGCTAATATTTTAAGACACACAACACACTATGGTCTCTCTTCATTACCCACCATTTGTTGGTTAAGCGGGGGGAGAGATATATTTTCTTGTCTTTGTCTTGTTAGCTGTCTTGTTTGGTGCAGATTCATTTATCTGGGAGACCTGTCACAAACTTCAGTGCTGCACCATGCCTCATCCATTTTGCTTCATCGCACCACCACTTTGGGAACCACTGAGCTAACTGGCTCCCACTGTAGCAATATGATAATTGTACAGATATAGAGTGTGATATACAAGTCAAATGTCAGGTAATTATAGAAAGTTAACAACTTTCATCTTTGTTATTCATATGAGCCAAGTTAGCTTTGGATGTGTTAAAATACTGACATCATGTCTTGCTGAATTTCACTGATGCCAATAGTATACTGAATTATACCATGCTTGTCATTCTGACTTGCAATATCAGGATATACAGTTCTGTTGTTCAAGTTCTCCTTTTCTTCCTGTTCTGTTATTTAGGCAGTGAGTACTGCTCCCATCGCTATGAATCTTCTAAAGAAAATGTTTAAGAGGTGAGAAGATCAAATCGCTGAGAGAAAACGTTTAAGGTGGGGCAACATCCCGAACGTGACGACTGATAACTCCCTATCTACTTTTCCAAGATATTTTGTTTTGATTCAGTCCTGCTGCTGTATTTTGCACAATGATTTCTCACATCGTTCACAGCCCCCCAGAGTGAAATAAAGTTTAAACATCATCTCATTATTGAGGGTTTGATTACAGCTATTGAACTAAATGTGCATGGGCCCTGTTTGTCTATTTTGTGCACTTTGAGCTGGTAATCTCTCAGTTTGCTGTCAAAAGATAAAAATGCACAATACTCCTGGGCGGCTCAAAGCCACCGTACTCCTTACTGTCAGTTCATCTATTGGCACACAAGCGCTGATTAGAAATCGCTTGCTGAACTGCACAGCGAGCCAATCCAACCATTGTGCTACAGGGAAACAAATTCTTTAAAAAATTCCCCAAACCAGGAAAACAGCGTGCAGTGTGTTTTCAAATCAGGGGCCTGTCACACCACAGGAGCGCTGTGTGGTCCCACTGAAACCACAAAGCTAAGGGCAGAGTCTAACAAGGAATCTAAGATGTCAGACCGTGTGAAACCAATGGCTGAGGAGCCCAAAGAAATCAGTTAAGTATGCCATCCTTCACGTCTTGCATAATACAAAGTCAACATTCATTACGTAAAGTAAATTAGCCCTGGCTGACTCCATTACATGCCTGTGTGCTTTAATGTAGGGAGAAGTGTTGATAAGTCCCAGCGCCGAAGAATATGCTGAGCCCATGCTGGCTTTGACTGACTCTGAACTAGTGTAGAATTTTTCACACTATAATGTGTCCTCTAAGTAGTCTGCGCGACTGAAGCTAACCAGGAACGTCTGAGTGTCCTGCGAGAAGGGATTTGTTGGCAAATGTATACCCAGAGGCGCATCTTGCATCAAAAGTAGACTTGATTCTTAATTAAACCGATAGAATACAGCGGCAGTGACAGCTCTGTGGCGCTTTGCCTCAGTAAAACTTAACAGCCACTAAAGTTTCTTCTGAGTAATGATTAATGCATCCAATTTCTGTGATCTGTATTGAGCGTAGCATCATGGGTAATTAAATGACAGTCTACAGAGCGCTGACTGCTCTCATAAAATGACAAGGCCGTAATTATCATGAAGCTTGGTTACCCTCTGACTCAAATACTAATTGTGTATCAATAAGCGAGCGGAAGACGTCGCGGAATTGAAACCCAAAACAGCCCGAGCTGTACAAAATAGCTCACAGCTGCGATAACGCGGTCGATGACGTTCAGTTCTCCTTTTCAAAAAAAAAATTGTGAAGCTGTTCGTACAATGCATATTTATTCACTGAGCGATTTCACAGAGTGAGGCATGTACTGTAAAACCAACAAATGTAATCGCCTGTGTCAGACATACTTACATCATCAAAGACAGAAATTGCACAGTGTAAATTCCATCCAAACACATTAGGACCAAACCCATCTAACTTTTTATTCCCTTGCATATTATCTTGTGCTATAAAAAAAAAACAAAAAAAAAAACAACAACAACAGCCTTGCCAGACTTGCAGGCGTCTGCATTACAAAGGAGATTCACTCACTGAATCCCGAATGCTGAACGCTCCCTCGCAACACCTCAGTGACCGAGAATATATCCTCCTCCGGTAAATACAATAACAAAAGCGCTGCACTCTCAGAAGAAGAGGGATGTGCCGTGACAAACTGTTTATACTTTTCTCATTGATTCATAAACGGGTATCATTTTCAAACCGGCAGTGCAGCCTCAAACACAGCACACAAATATACAGTGCAGAGAGGCCTCCTTGTGGGGGCTGTGCGGCTCTCCAAGAGTCAAAAAAAACATAATATACCGTAGGAGGCGAATATATTGATGTTTCCTTTACTACCATTTAAATCAAGCCTGTTATTTTTATTATTGTTGTCCCCTCTCCAAGATAAATAGGGCGATAAAATGAGACGCCCGCCCCGGTCTCGTTGACATTTTAGGGAGTCCTTTTGGAGCAGTAAAGATGCCCACTTGATGGATACCAGAGCTCTATAGACAACGGGGAAGACAACATGAGGGATGCTTATGGATGCAGAGGTGGATAAAGGAAAGTAATAGAGAGTACATGAGCAGTTCATGGAAGAGAAGATGGAGGGAGAACAAAACGGAGAAAAAAAACAACGGAGAAAGAGAGAGTGACACCCCGAAAAGGTCCATCAGCAAAAAGAAATCTCCAGAACAGGCTGGAACAGGAGATCTACATCTAGGAAGAGACAGAGCAGACAGCCACAGCAGCAGCCGTCAACCAGGGAAGATGAAAAAAAAAGAAAATCTCAATACGTTGACACCCTCTCCTCTTTGTCTCTTCTTCCATGTTTTCAGTACGCTGGTCTGTAGAGAAGCTCCCCAGAGGCAAGTCTGCGTTTCAGCTCCTGCCACAGCAGATCCCTCTCCTTCTGGGCTCCCCTCATGAAGCCTCGATTCTCCTGGGCTCTCCGAGACAGGTAGGGCATCACCTCGTTCACCGGCCCGTAGGGGACGTACTTATAGACGGGGAAGCCTGCCTGGCCTGGGGTTGAGGTGGACAGGATGGGATAAAAAACAACAGTGAAAGGCGGCATGATATGGATGAAGATGCTAAATGTTGATGAATTAAAATAATTCTCTTTTCATGTACAAACATTTTGATCGACTAGCTCCCATTTCGGTTCTTACGATTTCAGGACGACAACATTTATAACAGGTTTATTCCAAACAAACTCCAGAGAGCACATCACAACTGAATGTCATCTCAACAGGCTTCCCTCCCTTAATGACTTCGACAAATCCTTCTAATCAGCCGGGTTTATCGCATCTGCACAGACGCCCTCAGTTTGCAGCGTTTGAATTAGGACAGCTGCCACTGTCTGCCAGTCAGGCTCACTCATCAAGTCCACTGAAATAAATGTCCCTTTTAACTAATCTACAATTGCTAGCAAAACATAAAATAATGACATGATAAAAAAGAAAAAGTAAATAATAAAGATCTCAATATAACAACTTCTGTATTGTTTCAAATACCCGGCACTGGCTGCTCTACCCCCTGAGAAGACAGCCAAGAAACACGTGTGTCTATTTACATCAATACCGGTCAAGGTTTCAACTTGAGCCTCACGGTGATAGACAACCGCCTGCCGCCACTCTGTCTGCCTTTGACTGACAAACAAAGTGGTGGGAGCCAGCAGCAGCGCTTTGTTAAGACAGCTTGTCAATACCGAGGTGTCTCAGTTCATATGTCATGTTACGGGCTGCAGACGGACTCCTGCATGTGCACTTCATTCAGTCATAGAGAGTGAGAGGGGTATATACGTGCGGCTGAGATGCAGGTGAGAGTTATAGGGGAGGGTGGCGGATAAAAATCACTCCGAGGGTGAACTTAAACCGTCAAACCATCCTGTGAGGTGCCTTGTCATCGGGCTACTGTGGAGTTTGTTTTGTGTGTGCTTTTCTCACCCAATGGGAAGCTGATCTGGTCGCACATTCCCAGCAACTGACCAAAGTACACCTTGTTGTCTGTCGGTACAAGACCCAGCTCATTCATTCTGGTGAGGAGAAAGAGAGAGAGACTTGAATAATTAATAACTTGGTTTATACAGATGCGAGGCTGTGTACAAAAAATGTGAGTGTTTTTCAGCGGCGCGTGTTGGGAGTTGAAACCGTACCTCCTCAAGGTGTGTTTCACCGTGTCCTCGTTATGGGAAGCTACCATCACGTTGGCATTTCCACTGAGAGCAATCTCATCCAGCACATAGTCCAGACATCTTAGACAAACACACAAACACACGAGGAAGTTGTTTTACAGTGCTGTTGTCTTGGCAAAACTATGAGGTGGGAATAACCACAACGGTCTTCTAGTAAACTATTTGCAATAAAATATTAAAATAGTATTTACTGGATGCATATTGTGGCTTACAGTGTTTTATAACTCATCCAAACAAATCTTCCTCATTATCGCATGTGAGATTCATAATGTGCCGCAGGACTATCTTTACACAACTCAACAGTAAAAATGACCCTAAACACTGAAATCCAAACTAATCCATCCTGCTAGCACAGCTGTGTTAATATGCATGTATTTTACCGCCATCTGCATATTCTTAAATCCTACCTCACGCTGTGCTGTAGCCCCATAAGCCAAACTTTGTATCTGTCCTGTGTTGATGTTTACCTCAAACTCCAACTGAAGGCTTGAGGGTGGCCTTTCCTCTTTTTTTTTTGCAAAACATATTGATCTCCACAGGGGGATTTTTTCTTAGCTCGCCTTAAACTAGGAATCTAAGTAATTAGTTACAACACAACACTCCTGGAGCTTATGTTACTTGCACAAGTCAACAGGGTGAAAGCTTGCTGACACGAGATGTTGAACCCGGTAATTCCAATTGAGGGACCGCCTTCCTAGAAAATGTAATCCCTGTGCTGTCCATTGCAGTGCATTTGTGCCTAGAAAGTGGCAAGTTTCAATCTGCGAACCACACAGGAAAACGGTGTGGCAGAACTTAATAAAGTGTGTGACATTTAACTCTAAACTCTCATAATAAAAGGCTACGGTATTAGCAAACAGCTTCAGGAGGAACTTACGAGGAAATGAGAGCTTGGTTTGGCTGCAAGGACTAAATTTAGTTCAGAGTTTGCCAGTAAAACACAGAAACGAGTGTCTTACCTGTGGTACATTCGGTTAGTAGACTCATAATCAGGGTTAATAGGGTCCTCATAACCGATCTCTTCAGCCCTCTCTCGCTCCTGATACATGTAGGCCCCTCGTACGAGCTTGGCAGCAAAATGCCAACCCTCACGCCGAGACAATTCTACGTCCATTGTTACATTGTCAAAGGCCTCCTGCAGAGCGAAACAAAAAGAAGGATGACTCTGTCTATAGCACCAATTAACTGAAATACTTGCAGTCATTTTCAATATCAAGTTGAGTGTCACATTTGCCTTACATCATGTATCAGCCTATCAATTTTAAATGTTCGTTTTCTATTCAGTTTTCAATTTAATTTAGTTTCCAGTAGGGATGTCCCGATCAGGTTTTTTTTACCCCTATCCCGATCCAAGTCCTTTAATATTTAGTATCTGCCGATACCGAGTCCTGATCCGATACTTAGCCTTAACTAATATTTTCCTAGATAATACAGCTGTATTAAGAAAAAAAGTACCTGCATCTAAGCTGTTCCTTAATAGGTTTTTATTATTTTGTTGAAACAAAGTCTATACTTTCATATGGCTCTTTCTTATTCTGCATATGCTATTACAACATTGGCCTCCACCTTCCTTGTGTTAGCAGGTGAGTGTGTGATGCTGCACTGTGACAGCAGACCCTCGTGTACAGCCAGCTGAAGTGTGTGTGAGACGCAGCTCACGCTTGGTACCTCCATATCATCCTTTGCTTATTTCATGTACTTTATGTTGTCACATAAAATGACGTGGACACGTTACTTGTCTATTAACGCGTTCAGCATCCCCTGGATTGCTTGCTTTACATGCTCTGCTGTATGAGACCCACGAAACTAGTGCGCATATACCGGCATGTTGTAACTCGAAAGTGGAATAAATGTAATGCAGAGATGGTAGGGCATACCGGGGATTCAAAAACTCCAGGTGACGAAGAAAACCCTGATCCTCTACCACGGAGATGAGCTGGTTTTCCAGAGCGATTAATTTGATGACCCTCTCTGTATTATTTGTGGACATGTCGCTGAGGATATTTCTCATAACTGAAAGTATCCGCGACTGTTTGCTGCGTGTGTCTCCTTGCCTGTACTCTCGAGTGAACACGTTGTATTCTATGAGTTTTTGTTTTGTATATGCTGTATCAAATGAGTAGTAAAATGCAGCTCCCCGAAACGGCCATATAGCAGATGTTACATGTCGCCGTTGGACCACTTTCGCTTTCTAATTGACGTTATTTCCACACTGCAGACACTTTATTCACAGGTTTGCCAGAGCAACGCCACGCGCGCGTCTGCGTTCTGCCACAAATTGTGCTCTGACGTTAAAAAAAAAAAAATAATAAAAATATCGGGCTTGGGTCCACGTTCAAAATTGCCGATTCCGATCAGCGGAAAAATGCCCAGATCGGCTCCGATCCCGGACATCCCTAGTTTCCAGTGTTGGTTTTCCTGTTTCAGTTTAGTTTTTATTGTTTTAAAATGTTAAGTTTTAATTGGGGGCTGTGAAATTCAGGTGTTCAGAATACATATTACAATAAATATTGCAATATTAACAAACACAGCACTTGGCAAATGACTAAGTCATGTTGACATGTCAGTCTCATAAACATACGAATGCCTTCTGATGCTTGTTGTGTTAACAAGTTTGACCATGATAGAACATTTCCATTTTTTCCTGCTTTTTTTCCTTGCTTTTGTGTCAATTAACTAAAACTCCTTCACACCTAGTTTTAATGTTTAGGTTAGTTTTAGGTCACTTGAATAAACTTATTGAACAGACATGAGGATTGCCTGCCAATTAGAACTAGTGCAGACAAAATAAGTTGGACAAACATTGTTACATCTCTGCATTACTTCTACAAACAGCAAAGGAGTTGTTTATGATTACACACAGCAACTAACTGTGACAAAGTGGAACTCAAAATAAGGAATAGAGTTTTATATCATCCCACAGGTAATAAGTGATATTCAATGACAATATGGTGAGCCTATGTTCTTTTGAGAATAATAATAAAGTGAGAACAAATGTAGTTAATCTCATAAATGACACTCTACTACGATTTAAACAGTATCTCATTTGAGATGGTGTATTTAAAGAACATTTAAATAAAGAACCAAAATTCCCTCCAACATTATCCGCTCCTTCGTGTTGCTGTTTCATCCTCGGTTAAGCTGACTCATCGTGATGTTGACACATTGAAATCTGGTGTTAAATGATTTGTCACAGAGTATTATCCATCTCGGGAATTATACAGTGACTGTTGTGTCTGCTTGCTTTGTGCGCATATACATAATTTACACTTTCCATCTCACATCTATGGTCTTTTTTGCCAGCCGCAGATTCTGACCTTGAGGTAGCATTGGTACGTGTTGAAGATGACAGGCTTTTCTCTGTTGTAGATCCTCTGCATCTCTAATGTCAGTCTGCTGATAGCCGGCTGGAAGTAGGTTTGCTCTGCATCCACCATCAGGCGAACACCGTTCTCGTTGGCATGCTGGAATAAAACAAAATGATCTTATTTATTATTCAGTATAACATCAGACAACATTGTTTATTATGCTGGGGTTAAAATGTGCAGGGTGGGACTTAATCATAAGCATTCATGTAGCATGTCAACTCTTTGTTAATGGCCTGCCCCACCTAGGCTGTGATGGGTCGGTTCATGGAAAATGACAAAGACTTTATGAATAGAAAAATGTGTTTCAACAAAAGATACACTCTGTAGCTGAATAGCCAGCCAGCCAAATCCAAACAAAGTGTTATCCCTCTTCTACTGTCTTACTTACTAACAGAGAACCGGTCTAACTGGGCTGCTCTCTCAGCTATAGCACCACTGCCTTCAGGTGCAAATGACTGACTGGTAACGGCACCAAAATGAATAATTTGTTATTTTAAAACATTTAGCTGTAACAGCCTCTGGGGACTTCTACCAAGTCTCCCTTGTGTTTTCAGCACCAAGGTTTGTTTGTTCTTTCCACTTCTGTTTGTTCATTCAGGTGCTTTAAAACACATCTCCCTAATGGAGGTGGGACAGAAGTGGGGCCCAGGTAAAGTTAAAAATGGACTCCACAAAAGGTGATTGCACCTGCCCCAATAAACAAGCCAGCCTCCAGAGAGACTCATTCCATACTGGGCCTTTCTGGACTCAGATTGACTTAAGTTGAGTGATGGGAAACTTTAACCACTTCATGTTTACACAGTTGCTAGCAACACATTTGTACTGATTATAAAACATTTACTCGTATCAGTGAGTGTATGTCTACCTTCTGTATAAGCATCACAAAAAAAAAACGATAGATTAAAGCGCTAAACAAAAAAAAGGCACACAGCTAGCTATAAATTATCACTATGCTGCTGAACATGGCACAGCAGTGTAGTGATGATTTACATAATAAACATCCATTTAACCAATAAGCGTTCCACATTTGCCTCAGCTACACATACTTGTTGGTTGCAGATCAACAGCAAATGCAATTTGCTATCAAGTGCGTGTATATTTATGTTCAGTGATCAGTCTTTGTAGTTTCTGTGTACATTTACCTTGACTAAGACGTCCATGCGTTGTAACATCCGCTTCATTTGCCTCTCCTCCTCTACAGTGAATGTCTCTAGCAGAGGTTCCAGTTTACCTAGCTGGGCAAACAAACCCCAGAGAGTGTGCACCGTGAGATGCTAATGAACCAAATACCACACAGCATGAAACCTATTAGTGCTTCTTATCCACCCTTCAGCTGTCTTTAGTCCAAGGTCGACAGAAATGTTGGAAGTAACTCACCCAAATACTGAATATTCAAAAGGGCTCCTTGACAGTGTGGATATCAGTTATTATAATAATCTAAGATACGTTAGATTTTGTTTCACTGTTTTTCTGATAGGTCTTTATCATAAATAAAGATGGAGGAAACATTTTACACATTAATGAAACACTGATACATGACAGACGTAGACAGCTGCAGTGCATCTCACTGAACTGCTTTCAATTCAAGGTGCTGCTGATATTTACAATCATCTGCCTGCTGTAACCTGTTAAGCAAAAAGCAACTCAATTATTAATTTGGGTCTTGAATTATGTTTGAAGATTGTATTCTTTTAGTTGCATTTATTTGCAGAACATTTCTCTCTCCCTCTCTCTATCTGTCTCAGTGTTTTATGCTACTGACCTCCACATTTGGGACGACCAGCAGGTCTGATATCTTTGTTCTGTCATCTATCAGGCTGTTCCAGTCGAGCACATCAATGGTTCTGTCGAGGCAGAGGGTAGAAAAGTTTTGTACAGTAGGCTAAAATATTCTGATTGCCTTGGCTAAATTATTATTTTTTTCATTAATGCCCTTTAATATTAATATTAAGTTGTAATCAAATAGTTCACACTTTTCTCGCTGTGGTTTAAAAGCTGGTTTTGATCTTATTCCATCTGTGTTGTCTTTCTATATTATGCAAATTCAAACACATTTGAAATGCAAACACATGTCAGCAGTAGATGTTTGGGAAATCAAACTACCCTATCATTTTAAACAAATCATTTGGAAATTTGTATTCAGCTCACTTGTACAATTTTCATCGATTAAAAGTAGCCTCTAACTTGCCTTGAATACACAGTAGATATTGCTTTACAGATATTTCTTGTGTACTTGGGTCGTTTGTGTTCATGCTTACCCTGAACATTCCTCCTTCCTGCCACTAAACCAGCCAGAGAAGTCACCTTCCGCACCCAGTTTGGTCAGGGATTCCTAGATAGACACATACATACAAGATCTAATGTGTAGCAATACCCTCGCATTTGAAAAAGGAGTGTCAAGATGATCTATGTCTTTGGATGTCACATTCCGTGGAGATTACACATGTACCAGTAAGTAAACCAGCGTGAGAACAGAAGAGCAAAAAAACTCCACCTGCAGTTGTTTCAGCTCCAGCCTCTGCTCTAGGGCCTCCATGCCATCTTTGCCCTGCTGCGATGCCAAGAAGGTGAAAAATCGCCTCCATTTAACTAAGACCTCTGAGAACTGGAGCTTTAAAAGAAAGGGGCACAACATCAGTCGACCACGTCCCTTCAGCGGGAGTATCAGCTAGATTGGTGCGTTGACCTTTTAATCACAATCTTAGCGTCTCACCAGAAACTGAGGTCGTCCTAGAGCAGTCATTTTGACGGCAGAAAACCCATCCATTGAACTCCCACCTAAGAGGTTGAACATGGGTTTAAAATAAATCAAATGATGTAAAGACAAAACATTAAATTAGTAAAATGGTAAAGGATTAGAGCTATTACAACTTTAACGCAATATGCCAAGAAGGTCATACAGTAAAGTTGCATCAGTGCTGTAGTTTAATCTATGTTTACCTACCAGATGCCTTGATGCACTTGATGAAGGTCTCCATATGCTGATCACATTTGGCCTCGTTGGCGTAGAAATAAGTGCGGGCTCCAGTCACTCCCCCACGACGGTCCCCGAACTGTTTGTGCGCTTTATATTTTTTCTCTCTGTAGTCCTCGCCTGGGGTTGAAAACAAATTTGCATGCCTATTATTACTTCTAATTACATCATATACTGTGTCCACAAATGAGAACAAAACGAGCCCCGCTTACCTATGCTCTCTTTCTCTGCAGCAGAGACGCATGAGCTGCATTGGAAGCAAAAACAAAATCATAAAATAAGTTAATTTGCTTTGTATTGGGGCAACATTTATAAAAAGGTTTCATCACATTCGCAGGCATTTTGTGGAATTTAATTTGGGAAGCTGCGCTCTTTCTGTGAACACTTTGGCCTTTTAGCAATGGCCCGCCAGAAGCTGACATTGTGTTTAGTGACCCTATATGCTGAACTGTCCTGCTGTCAGCCGGCTGACCCTCCAGAGAGGGCAGTTGTAGCGTCAAATCACACTTGACCTACTCCCCCCCTCAACTGGAGAGCTCATGTAACCAAACAGATGACTGAACATGAAGCATGCTGGACATCAGAGACGTCAATAGGACTCAACAGGAAACAACAGGGAGTTATCTCAATTTTAATAGTACATTACTTTTCTTGTAGAAACATGGGTTTGACTGCAACGGAATCCTTTTTACACTTGACTGAAATTGTATTGTCTCACTCAAGTTGTTCGGTACTGTTTTCTTTATGTTAACTTTCAATTAAAAGATATGAAAACAGACACTGTTAGTCGATTAATTGATTATTCAATCAACAGGAAATTCAGTCTTAACAAAAAAATGGCCATTTATTTTAGCCAAAACAATTCAGTGATGGCAAAAATAATAGATGGGAGTAATCTGTTATTAAATAAATCATTCAGCGAAGCCCTAAATCAATCTCAGCATTTCACAAAGCACTGAATAGCTGGGGCAAGTAACCCTGCTATCACAACTTAACCGCGCTTGATTTAAAATTCTGTTTCAATTGCCTTCTGTGTCACACTGCCAAAAATTCAAATTGTGCTAGAAACGCAGATTTTCGGTAATCTTTTGGCATGAAATTGGACATTTTGATAGAATTTGACTGCTGGCACACTTTATTGGTTATTGGCAACTCTTACAAAGCTGTCAGTACTTGCCCTCAAAATTAATCTGCAGCCTGCATTAACAAAATCCTATCTGTGAAATCCAGTGTATATATATTTTCTAGGTTTAAATGTCCTACACAAGTGAAGCTTCGCAATGGAGGTATCATGCTCTCAACATCTTGCCCGGGCTTGCCTCTCTGCTCTCTGTTCCTTATATCTTCTTTCTGTTGCAGGGTGCTGACTGATGTTGTTGTTGCTATCTTGACAGATCACTGGAGTGCCTGTCAAACCCTGCTGACTGAGATCAAGCCAGCTTAATGTGCCCTGTCCTCCTGCTTTACGGTTTGAAGGTATATGTTCGCCAAACAAAAGCTTTCTAGGCTGAGGTGTGATACCTCTTTTGATGTTTCCCGAGCAGGCATCCCCAACACAAAGTATATCAAAGCTGTGCAGTGGTATCTTGTTACCAGTGATATGGTGCAAAAAAACAAAAAAAAGAACACTGTGTATGTACACATAGGGTCGAAAAAGTCACAGCAGAGGGCTTGTATGGGAGCTTTATCATCTTTCAGAATGTGATAACATAATAAAACATTATTAGAGGACATTCTGTCTGGCACACACTGACATTGGTGTGGAGCTGTCACTCAATGTCAACCGACTTGAACGCCAGACACTTAAATATACTGCCTTAAATATACAGCTTTGTTTATTCAATACATCTGACCTTTAAAATCCTAGAGATGTTATGTGAGATTAAAAAAGAAAAGGGCCAATCATTATCATACTTATGCTAAAGTAAATATGACAAGTGCAGCACTCCAATGAAATGTGCATCAAATAATATTCACTCAAGTGATTTCACTCACTGATTTAACCGCAAAGCAATTCCTAAATATCATTTTTGGACAACGAGACGTCCTAATTACTCATGGAGCATGAACGCACAGATCTCACGGCCTAGGTAACATTAGCTACTGCTGCTGCATAGAGAGACTTCTTGCATAAAACCTTCACTGTCATCCAGTTCACATCGGCTTAGATAGCCACTGCCTTGTGCTACTCATGTGACAGGATTCCTAACGAGAGACAGATTCTCTGCTGCCAGCCAATCCAGAACAAGGGGCCACGGCTGAGCCAACAAATCATGTTGCAAAGAGCGTTTAGTTCCTGGTTGCGAGGCACACTAACATAAACCTATTTTTGGCATCAAGCAAAGGGGCAAATACTCTGCAAGGAAATGTAATCTGTCCAGAAATCATGTAACATTTAATCATCAAAACAGGACAAAATCTTTGCAGTCATAAGCAAATTTTGTATCTTAACATAACTCAAATGATTTATGTTTGTACACAATGATTCCTGCTAATGTTTGGTATGTGATGTCTACTGAAATGTTTGTTAATATCGCAACTTGCATACTCCATCTCTTTCTGCTCAGCCTCCTCTTGGCTGATGTCTTCCTCCACACTGTAATCCAGGACAGAGCCGACGCCGAAGGCCTGATTTTTCTGGATCAGCGGCCTGATGGCCATGTGGTCTTCACCAGCTACGAACTGGCCGTAAAATGTCATCTTCATGAACTGGTTAAAGGCTTTCTGTCCCAGGAGCTTCGTACCTATATCCATTATCTGAGCAAAAAGACACAGGGCATTAAAAACAGTTTTTTTATTTTGACAGGTATATATACACCTGTAATTTATGATTAATAATGCCATTTCATCTAGTTCATTAATCGTAATGTCTCGGTCTAGGCAGGTTTTGAAGGCAACAGGTTCACTTGAAGGATTACGGGAAAAAAGGCAAAAACAAGCAAGTTGATCTTTCATAAGCAGAAGAATTCAAATAATGTTCTCACCCCCGAGCTATAAACAGCACATGGTATGTAAGCCTAAAATAGGGACAAAGGATGAATCATCGCAGCTACACTCAAGATCATTCACATTTAATGCAGCTCCTTGCTTTTTACAGTCACTGCCAAGTTTTCCATTGATTCCACAAGGATGTGATAAGTGTGTAAAGTAAAGTATATTAAGGCACTGTAACACTGTGCACTGCAACATGTTCTGCGAGACATTTTGTGAATGGAAAGTGTGTCGTGTTGCCAATCCATTTATATTCTGTGTATTGACATTACCAGATGAACAACACTGTAACATTAGCCGACATCAAGCAGAGGATAGATAACACCGGTTGCCGAGAGGTTACTTGCAAGTTTGGAAAAACAGGTTGTAACTTGAGAGGTGGGTGACACATTGACCCTGAGGCACAAACAGTTAGGCTGAAAGGTTCAATTTTGACATAAAGCTGACTTTTTTTGACATTGCATAAGGCCTTTTAAGTTACAGCTTGTGTACAGCTTATTATCCATACATTATCCATAAATACACGTATCCTTAAGTGGAACGACAGGGTGAACAATTCAAATGTGCCCATTTTGCATGTAGAGGTGCAACAATTGGTAAATTAGATGTCAACTATTAAATTAATTGCCGATTAGTTAAAGTAATTTATTAGGGCAAACAAATTATTATTCCAGCTCTTAAATGTGATTATTTTCTGGTTTCTGTACACTGGTTTCTGACAGCAAAATGAATATTTGAGTTGTTCGCAAAACAACACAATTCTGGAGTCTTTTTTTCCTATTTTCTAAACCTAAAAGCTAATTGGTTAATCACAGGAATCACTGATCAGATAATCTAATCTGACAATAATTGTTATTTGCAGCCCAAATCGCACGTTATTTGGTGATAAGAACTATTTAACTTGGAGTTCTCTGGGGTCTGCTGCTCTTTCATACCTACCCACACCTGTTTTTGTCTCTGAGGTGACACTCCTTTTCCTGCCTGTTCTAGAGAAATACCAGCGCATAAAATTAAAAGAAAATGCTAAATTTAAAGGTGCACTATGTCAATTTTAATCAGAAGAGAAAGATCTTTATTCACTGTTTTTTTTTTTCTATGCCCAAACAAACTAAATAAACAAACCGACCGTAGAGGACAACACAATTCCATAAGGTTTTACATGTGGCGGACCCTGCCACCTTTCTAGCTTCAAACAGTGTTTTGGGGACCTTATGTTCCTCTGAGAACAGCTTGTTTATTCAGTTATGGAGAAAAAATATATATATTTCTGAGTTTGAATTATTGCCTCATTAATACTGTGAATATTAAAATTCTGAGTTTCATTTCCTTCCAAACTACACAGCGCCCCTTTAAAGACGCCCACCTCTGTCACCTGAAAAACAAAAAAGGTTCATATCCGGGCTTCACGTGAAGATGAAGCAGCGCCCATTTACCTCTTTATTCTTATCAACCAGGAAGTCATAGGAGCAGAGTTTAAAAACCACCAAACTTCTGAGCAGCTCTAACGAGTCTTTGCTCTTATACGCCTCCTGTGTCTGGTCAAAGTCCACGGAGATCTCATTAGCAGCGGTGGTGGTGGTCCCGTCTCTCCCTCCTCTCCCGGGCTGTCCGTCGAACTCGGACCGCGCTGAGTCATGTCGAGCGCCGCTGACATCGTCCTGCGGCTCCGCCTGGGTCGCGGAGGTGGAGGTGGAGGTGACGGTGGACCGGAGTCTTCGGCTGGAGAGCAAGCGTTTAAAGGGAAAGTCCGCCCCTGCCCGTGTCAGGGCTGGCACGGTTCTCACATGAAACATCAGCCTGGAGGAGGTGGGTGTCAGCCGAGCGGTGGAGGTCAAACATCTGACTGACTGACGGCCGCGCGCGCTACAGTGTAAACACATACTGTAGGAGAGGACGCCAGGTCGCACCGGCATCACCTGGTTGGTGGAGAACCCGTGACGTAAGAGGTTTGCTCCTGACTCCTAAACTTTTCCCACAGCGTGCGCACGCCCAGCAGGACTTCTTCCTCTGTCCCTCCATGTAGAAGAAGGTTTCTTGGGGAAGTTTTGACTTGACCACTGTTCATTTTTGGCGTGGCTTTATTTACTGTATAATCAGACCCAGCTAGAGGGGCTCCAACAAGTGTCTATAAAGGCTTAAAGTTGCACTGTGTAGTTTTGGAGAAGAAATTCAAACTCAAGACTTTTGATGTTCACAATATGATACAAACTCAGATATATTTATTTATTCTATAAATAGAACAAACAAAGTGTTCTTGGAGGAAAATAAAGTCCCCAGATCACTGTCTGATGCTAGAAAGGTGGCAGGGTCCGCCACATATAAAGAAAGTAAAAACTGTATGAAATTGTGTCGTCCTTTAAAAGTGCCCAACTCGTCAAATAACGGTACTCTGGATTTCCCCATCTTAAAGCATCAGTTTTTGAAGAGTTGGTAATGAGACTCAAAAGTCAACTTTTCTTAGTAATATCACCTTCAAGGTCAGTTTGTTCATTCAGTCATGAATACTCAAACTGACCTTCTAATGAATGACTGAATGAATAAAAATGAAAATGGAGAGAGTTTGTTTACTGAGTTTGTTCAGGCATTGAAAAAAAAAAATCAGTCGTTGTAGATCTTTCTCTTCTCATTAAAATTCCTTCCCCCAAACTAGATACTGCACCTTTAAAGGTAACATTTTGCTAGCAAGTAGGCGAAGCTATCATTGAAGGAAAGAACCAAAGTAAGCTGTATACATTTACATGTTATTTTATGTCATATTCATTTTATGTTTATGTTAACAGGTTTGTGGCAGTAAAGTTAAACGATAGTTAATACTTGTACATTTACTAAACCATAGTTACCAGTTATTTTGATTCAGGTCACAAAAAGTAAATGTACTCAAATTTTGCTGTTCTTAATTACATTTATGAGGTACTGGTACTGTACCTGACCAGCCTATTTTCTTCTTTTGTCCCTTTCTACTTATATATCTTGGTATATTAGACAGACAGACAGACAGACAGACAAATAGATAGATAGATAGATAGATAGATAGATAGATAGATAGATAGATAGATAGATAGATAGATAGATAGTTTAAAATCTGCATTGAACTAGGAAGTCACACTGAAACTTAAATCTCCTTTACAAGTGAGAGCTAGCCAAGACAGGGTCAAAACAGCAGCCTGAAGGACATAACAAGACAACAGAGTGAAGGCACAAAGCACATTTGACTGAATGCACACTGTACAATATGCCCACATTGTACATAAGTACAGAATTATGTTCTATACACATACAGAATATGCTTATATAATGACTTACATTCATCCTGAAAGGGGATATTATGCATGACAAGTGCTCTTGTGAAGTAGCCTACGTTTTGCTGATGAGGTAACCTACTTCAGGTTCACTCTTTTACTTGTAATAGACTTTTTGTCCTTAGTGGCGATGCTATGATTACTTAAAGGACCGAAATACTTCTCACGCTGAATGTTTCCACCCTGGGATTGACTGATACAATATTCATGACAATCAGCCACATGAAATGCCCTCACATGGTGGCCACAGCTACAAATTAAAATGAGGACTTTACCTTTCAGCTCAATTGGACAGACAAGTAATCTTAAGTCTGCATAATAGCTGAGCAATTGTACTCGCAGTTCACCCCTGGAACATATTTGTCCTGCATAACAATGCACGTGAATTGCTAAACACATGATCTGTATTTCTTCTACAGTCATAACAGCAAGTATTATTTATCATACATTATAGATGTCTCATGTTAAGCCCTTCATAAAAAGACCTGCCAAACAGTTTGGGGTCAAAGGCGGTTTTCAGTTTTGAATCCTGGCAGAGGGTTTTGTTGACATATGGATCATGGATGCTGGCAGAAATGAAATTACAAACATGTCACAGCATTTCTGTGGAGGAGGTAATGAATGACTGTATTTCAGAACCTGAATCTGTTTGGAAGCCAGCAGCTGGAAAATGAGATGTGGTCTTGAGAGACCCTGGCCACATCAGTAGCAGAGAAACACGTTGGACTGTATGTTATAATGAATCTGATGTAATGAATCAAAATCAGGAGATTTTGCTCTTGGCTCCGCCCTGCAGCTCCCAGTGCTTTAGGAGGCCTTCCTTGCATTAATCCAGTGCAGGGAGGGTGCCAAATGCCAAAACTACTTCGCGTTAACAGATGGGGGAGCCATTGTCTAACATGTAGTCATCAACACTGCCACCCCCCCCCCCCACACACAGAGCAACACACTCCTCATCCATCAATTAAAAAACACCTTAAATAAGTGTTTTAAGTAGGTAAATGTTCTACAAATCTTATTTAACATCTATACAAATCAGGAAACTGTAACTTTATCTGTGTTTGACTGTTGGAGATGCTTGAAATAAGCAACTTTTTAAGAATGATAATCATAATTTTCACGACACAGAACAGAAAAAGGATATTGTTCCGACCTAATCGTCCACATATAAAATGTTGGGTTGATTTCAGTTTGTCACAAGTCAGGCCACGAGCTGTCTTCTTAACCGCGGCCATTAAAACAGACCCCGTTGCACACAGGCCTCGGCTATGTAAATGCGGTGGCGCACGCATGGCGCACAATGCCAAAGATAGAGTAACAAATCAGGAATTCGCCTCCTGCCACTCCTGAGAGCGCAGGAGAGGACAAAAGTTAGGGATTAAGCGCTTCTCCTCAGAGAGGAACAAGCGAAAGGCAGCTAATTTCGTCGCAATCTTTTTGTCAAAATTATCACCTGTCTCCACGTTTCCAGACGCGTTGAGGACATTATGAGGAAAAAAGTTGTTTTTATTTTTCATGATGAGTGTGGACCCGTCCGCTCTGCACGATGACCTCTTTCAGAGTCTCTGATGGAATAAACTTCGCACCGCAGGCGAACCACGTTTACCAAGAATACTGTGACTTGCAAGTTTTGGTTTTATGACTTTTTTTTTTCCTTTTCTTTCTTTTTCTCAGCTGTTCGTTTGGGATTTGCTGTCGCTGTTTACCTTTTTTCGCTCGATGGCGTAGGTGGTGGCAAGAGTTTGTTTTAAATCACCTTTTGGATTTGAGGTTTATAATGCAGACACATCTGGATTACGTGCGTAAAACCAATCGGAGAGTTTAAAATCCAGTGAAGAAAGCCATCGTCGCCACTCACTTTCGGAGAAAAGGGGAAATGCGGAGAGAGAACGGCGTCTAGAAGGATGCTGCTGCTTGTACAATGGAAGTGAAGAACTTTTTTGCTGCTGTTGCGCTGGTTTGTGTCTTCTTTTGCGCCACTTTCAGCCAAGAACTCAACCCCAAAGGCAAGAATGTTTGCAAAGCGCCTGGGTAAGCATGAGCGCAGATGAGGAGAAAAAAAAAGTAGGAGTTAGTGGTCGCAGATCAGTTTTCCTTTAGAAGTTTAATTCTCTTGACTTCTTTTCTTATTTGACTCATTCCTTTTCCAATTCTCACAAGTAGTATCAACGCTCTCCTTAAGTGGTGTTATTTCCTTGAAGGGTAATTGGGTGTTAAGAGGGAGAACAAGACGTTAAATCCTTGATAAGAAATGACTCTTTTTTTTTTTTTTTTTTTTTTGCAGTGTTGGCCTCAGGCACGAATAGCGGTTCTCGACAAAGTGGGAAAAAAGTCGTTGTTTACTCTGAGATTAGTCCCTGACCTCGTTTTTTATAAACTCTTCTTTCATTCATCAACACTATTATACCTATTACAGCATTTATTTTCGATCATATTTCGCTTTCTTTTCTGGACATATAACGTGTTCCCAGTCTGCTCTACAGCAGGAGGCGGAGCCCATTGAAGAAAGCAGCTATACAGATGTGTGCATCTGGAGTGGGAGTGTTGTCACTGCTCTGCAGGGGGCGCTCTCATTTGACCTGTACAGCATTCGTGGCACCGTTTGATAACACACTGCGGTCTCAATGCACTCTTTGACAGTGTTTCTGGGGAAGTTTATAAAAATGCTTAATCTGATATTGTGTCAACAGTTCGGGGAGGTGTTTCAAAATAGTAGGTTATTAGAATAATCAATATATCATAAAAGATCCCTGTTAAAGGTCAAAGTACCAAAAATAGCATTTGTTAATGACCTCGAGGATTATAGCTTAGCATGTGGATGTCTAGTAAGTAGTGTAGTAGAGAAATAAAAGAAAACATCCAAGCCCACAATTGCTGACTGCGGCATCCAAACTTGTTGGACTAAGAATTGTGGTAGGTATAAACAGCGAATGTAGTCCAGGGCTCACACTCTAACAGGCTATTCTGTGAAAGCTGACTACTTACAACATCAACAACAACAACAACAACAAAAGCATGTTATATGTTTAAGTGTCTCTTTTTTTCCTGCAATTTCATCGTCAGCATAAAAACTAAGGGAAAATAAAAGTATTATAGTAATAAAAGTATTGGAGCAAAACTAAATAGATTTTCTGATAAGGATACACGCTGCATTTCAATATAATGAAATGTGAAGTCAAACGCTGTGGTCATGCTGTCATCTCTTAGGTTTTTTTTTTTGCCAGCCTCATCCAGCAAACGGTTTATTTTAGCGCTTTGTTAGGTTTTCACTGTGATATATATAGTGCCGGACATCACTGCTCCACACGTTTGACATTTTGCCCTCTTTGCAGCATTCATCATTCACTGCAGTGAACTCACCGCTCGCTTGTTTTTTTCCCCCATCATGCCCATTATGTTTTTATTTCCTCTGACCTGAATGCAATGCTTTCAGCGCTGATGCAGAAAAATGGGTTTTTGAATTGGCGAAACAGCAGCTATTGAAATCCCTTAGTAATCAAAGGTAAACAGCCGCGCAAGTACGCCTCGAAAACACCAATTTAAAACTACACAAACAGTGAACGCAATCTCTCATGTCGAGTGCTGACATGGATTGGCTGCGTGTTAAAGATCGACAGGGGGTCAACTGTGCGCATGTCGACTGGAATTCATCCAAATATGGAGCAGCAGTGTCACAGAAAAGTTGAACCCACCTCCGTATTATGTTCATGAAAAGATAAAAAGCTTATTCATATCTAAAGACTTAAATCTTGAAGTGCGTACGGAGGTTAAACATGTGATCTCCACCACGCGCCTGTTTTGGCAGGATGAAGAACGGCGCCGCTCCCTGCTCATTGACTGAAAGCAAACGGCCATCTTCAAACACTTCAGGGGAAGCTGACGTGTTGCAGGGGGGCCCCGTGGAGGTCACAGGCGTGGGAGGAAGAGGAGACACATCCGTTCTTTCCTGACAGGGGCCGAAAAACTTGGCCGCATGAATATTGTTCTCTGAATATTCACGTTCCCCTCCCCTTTAAAAGCACCAGACAAACTACACGGATTCAAGGGGTTAAGGGCTTTTTGAGTGTACAACCATGTGCGAGGCATGTGTGTCGTGCACAATGCCCCGCATACGTTAGCAGCATTTGGCATGGGCCACATCAATGAGCAGTGCGAGATCAAAGAGGTGTGAGTTGGGTGTGGACGCTGCCTCGTTGATGTGTGATTGTTTGGCTGTATTTTAGCCAGGTTCCTCTTGCCACCCCCCCTCCCTCTCATTTTCTCATCTCCACACTCTCGTCTTTTCCAGATCAACAGGATTTGTGTGCTGCACTGGATGGGGGCAGCTAGGGGATGAATGCCTGACACGTATGTACCGTACCCGAGTGCCAACATTTATCAGTATGTGTCATGCAGCTCGGCGTGCGAGTCAGTTGAATAATGTGGCCTGTTCTTGTTCACCCAAGCTCTCTGCGAAGGCAACTTCACCTGCAAGGAGAATGAGGTGTGTGTCAGGCCCAATGAATGTCGCTGTCGTCACGGATACTTCGGAGCTAGCTGTGACACCAGTAAGGGATTTTCTTTTTCTTCACATTTACTATGAGTATTTTCAGCCCTATTGCCTCCTGACATTGGTGTTAAAAGGTCAAATGAATAGAAATTGCTTTACTTATTAATACAAGTAGCTCTCCTTTAAACTTTTAAAACTATAATACAAGCAGAATTCTCTTCATTCTACGTTTGTCTGCTTGTCTGCTGCTGTATCTCACTGACTACTAGATAGATTGCAATTAAAATTTTGCACTGATGCTGATGGAGCCCAGAGGATCAACCCTCATGACTCTTGTGATCCTGTGTCTTTTCCTCTCGTGTGACTAGGGTTGAATCGGGATGAAATTTACACACACACAACATTCCCCTCAGGATAAATTGTCGGGGCCTGGGTAATATATTGATATTATATGCTTGTCATGGTATGAGACTTCATATTGTGTTGGATTTTAGACAGTTTTAAGGAAGACTGTTCTACTTTTTTCCACTTTCCACATCACCCACTGAGTCATTATATCCACATGAACAATGATTATTTATCAAGAAGCTCACCGTGTTAAGATTTTGTCGAAGAAGGCCAACCAATAGACTTCTGTACATTATGGTTGCAGTATCAATCTCAAGTAAATATATTGTGATATGTGATTCTGTCACACAGTCGAAGCAGTTATAACGTGCTTTTGAGGAGATTTCAAAATATCAAGATGTACAGTATAATGTGTGATATAGCCTACAGTTGCAGTTATTGTGATATTATTTTGAGACCATATTGCCCAGTCCTAGCACCACTGGCAATCTCTTTCTTTGGAGACTATTATTAGGTCAACAGTCGCCCTCTACCCACATTCCTGAAGGCCTGGGCTGTATGTTGTGTTCAGTGTTAATTAGCAGTGTTAGTGAGCATGCTAAACGAAGATGGTGACCACAGTGAACACTGCACCAGCAAAACATCACCGCGGTTGCGGGTATGTCATCATGCTGGCGTTTAGCTCAAAGCACTACTGCGCCACTAACACCACTGTAGACATTTCAAGTCTAAGAATATTTGCCAAGTCATACAGAATATTTCCCATCTCGTGATTACTGCACTGTCTTTCCACAGAGTGCCCTACCCAGTTCTGGGGCCCCGACTGCAAAGGGAAATGTAATTGTTACCCCAATGGCCAGTGCGACGACTTGACCGGCGAGTGTACCTGCAACCATAATCGGTGGGGACCGAACTGTGAGAATGCTTGCTTATGCCAAAAGGGCAAGTGTGACCAAGAGACGGGCAAATGCACGTGTCACCCTGGCGTCTGGGGTCCCCAGTGTAACAATAACTGCTACTGCAGCATCAACTCTGTCTGCGATGCAATGACAGGGCGATGCCTCTGCAACCCTGGTTGGACCGGGAGGAACTGTGCAATCCAGTGTAACTGCAACAATTCACCCTGTGACCAGTTCACAGGACGCTGCCAGTGCAGGGAGAGGCTGTGGGGCCCGCGGTGTGAGCGATACTGCCAATGCGTCCATGGCAAGTGCAACCAGGCGGATGGCTCGTGTACCTGCACACCAGGGTACCGTGGGAAGTTCTGCAGGGAGCCATGTCCTGCCGGCTTCTACGGCCAAAACTGCAGGAACAGGTGAGGGAAATGACTCAGCAGGGCGCAAATGCAGCATTTTAAAAACACAGCAAGCATGCAGTCTTACCTATATCTAATGTTCATTTCCCTTGTCTGATACATATTATGGTGCAGTTGTTGTGGTTTTGATAGGAAATAAGATTTGATATACGCTGCAGCTGATATCTGTAAATGTTACTTAATGGAGCAATAATAAAGTGAGATCTGGGAGTTGGTATTCACATTACCCCACAACCGTCAGCCAACATGTAAAAGCAATTCAGGTTAAGTAATTTACCGTCTGTGGACTGTGCCTTTCTCACATGATACAAACCAGAGAGATCACAGTCAGCATTTAGTGTTTAGTGTTTCCCTCTTTAAAAGATCATAACAGCAACGTCCAATTATGTGTTCATTTCATCATGTTTCCAGAACAGTTTCACTGCATTCAGATGAAATGGAGGACGTTTTGTGTAAACAAATAGAATTCTTTTTTTCTGTCTTTCTTGGCCTACCACAGGTGTGGGCACTGCAAGGGCCAGCAGCCGTGTAAGGTGACTGAGGGACGCTGCATCACCTGTGACAGAGGCTGGAACGGGACCCGCTGTGACCAGCTCTGCTCCAAAGGCTTCTTTGGCGAAAACTGCCAAGAGGTGTGTCCCACCTGCAAAGACGGTCACCACTGCGACCCCATCCATGGCAAGTGCTCTCACTGTAACCCTGGCTGGATTGGGGACAGGTAAGGAAACACACACGCAGTCAAACTTAGACATGCGTGCCGTGTTCATATTTTGCTGTTCAGTCAGACCTTTTGATCTAGTCGAGCTTTGTCATTTTCAGAGTTAAAAACGTAAGAGCAGTATCTTTAACTAGTAGCTACTGTAATACGCGTTTCCATGCGGCGATAACGACGATGACTCACATGGCTCAGCATGAAGATGATTGTAATCATGACATTCCTTTTGTGTGTGATAGGTGCGAGGTGCGCTGCCCCAATGGCATGTACGGCGAGAACTGTGAGAACAACTGCAGTCACTGTTTTAATGGCATCTGTCACATTGTCACCGGAGAGTGCCTGTGTGACCCGGGGTTTTATGGCACCTAGTAAGTCACGTCCGAGATGCCTCATACCCGAGAAGAAAACTCATGTTTATGCCCTCGGCAGCTTTTCAGCACACATGCTTTTATATTATTTATGTCGCACACTTATATTTCTTGGGAATTGAATGAGTGAGCTTGTCTTTTGAGGCACAATTTTGTACAGATACTGATAAAGGACACTCTTGGAATAATAAAGTGAAATACCTACAAACCTCCATCACAGGAAGAAAAGAGCCCCGATCCCATAAGTCATTTTTTTCCCTTCTGTGTCCTATTTTTGCATCTGTCACTTGGAGGGAACATTAAACAGATGTTGTTTTTGTCTCCTCTCTGTACTCAAGCTGCAATATGACCTGTCAGCCTGGCCAGTATGGAGTGAACTGCAACCAAACCTGCTCTTGCCATGTCAAGAACTGCGATCCCGTGTCTGGTGCTTGCTATCTACGTAAGGAAAATCTCCCCTGTTTCTTCCGGAGCATGCTTTGATGTTGACGCAAAACTTGTGTTTTTCTCAATAATGCGCGCTCTCAAAGACGGAAAAAACACAGTTGTTTCTTACTCGTGCTGCACAAACAGAAAGAATTGGGACCCTCCGAACTGTTTGTCCAATGAGCCAGATGCCACTGGTTTGCTGCCTGCGTATTAAATGTCTTAATAGCTGGCTGTACACACCGAGCACCAACAAACACGTCTATTCAGGTCAGTGTGTGTAGTGGGAGAGTTAACGTAGCGAGGCCTTGATAGTGTTTCCAGACCCAGACCGGTGTCCTTTTTATGGCTGTGTTTGTTGGCTCTGTTCCTGTCCAGCCGGAGAGAGAGAGAGAGAGAGAGAGAGCGCAGGAGAGAGAGGAAGGAAGACATAAAGGGAGTGGGATGGAGAAAATATGAGAGAAAAAGAGAAGTTGGACGGGAGACAGAGGGAGAGGCAAATGTGGACTGTTTGGAAAGGGGAGATGGTCGGAGGCAGGTGGGGAGAATATTGTCGCATAGGGCACGAAGGCAGCAGGTAATAGGGCCAGTGGGTATGATGGGCAGCGGCAGGTCGGTCCGTGGTATTACAAGACCTTGTCACTTTTACTTTAACCCTATCCCAAACTGCTGTCCACTCTTTATCCACCTTCGAAACGTGGCGCAATGACAACATGTCACGCCCACGCTGCCCAACAATCCATCTCAGCCTTATGTGACAGTGTGAAGACCAGAGGGCCACTTCTACTTACCCCTTTAACTGATGGCTCGCTCCCCACTTGGTGTCATCTGTCCTTGCGAGCGCCAAAATGTCATCCACACTTATGCAATGCTGCACTTATTATGTTTGGGGTGTGTGCTCCGCTTGAGGAGGGAGGGGTCCTAATAAATCATCGATGACTTAGGGGGTAAAGGGGAGGAAGTCGCTCGCAGGAAATCAGCAATGAGAGGGTAAGTGGTCTCACGTCTTGAGGGAGATAAGATTAATAGTGAATAATCTGGAGTGAACCGCCGCCTGTTGCAATCTCATTTCCTCGGAGAGACGCCTCACGTCGAGCGGCGATTGAAAATCAATTGTTTATGCAACCCCACGCTTTATCTCTGTTATCAAAGCTAACTATCACATCAATAAAGATTATGCACAGTTAGCTTGAGCCTCTCCTCAAGTCATTAGAATGTACTCGTTCAGTAAATCACAATAATATGCTACACGCCGAGGTGTCTAGGGTCTGGTGATGACAGAGAGAGAGATTTGTTGAAGTTGGCAAAGGGGAGGTTTGCTCTGAATGTGGCAATGTGGCACACCCAGAATTCCCTGTGTCTCGTTTTTCAGAGCCCAACCAGCGGATGGGTGTGATTGCGGCTGGAACCCTGGTCTCCTTCTTACTGATCGTCCTGCTCTCGCTGCTCTGCTGCTGCTGCCTCTGTCGACACAAAGACGACCACAAGTGAGTGACAGACGGGTGTCTTTACCTTTTACCGTCCACAATGGGGGCTCTAGTTCCCAGTAGGAGGCTCACCCCCGGTTATGAAAATAGAGGAAAATATTTTCTCTTTACGTACTCTCACAGGTACCAGATTGTTAAATGAATAATTGCATATAAATTGTATTTTGAGTGAATTTAATGTATTGACATAACGGCGTGAGTAGCAATGTGAGCAGCCCCCGAGCCCTCAAAAGAGGCACAGGGCCAGGTTTAATATGCCTCCTTTGAATGATTCATTTGGATTTCCATGGCGTCATCCCTTTTTTCAATCCTAACCGAGACAACTCTACCAACAGCAAAAAAGCCAAGCGGATCCTGTGTGGACGATTCAGCCGAATCAGCACTAAACTTCCCCGTATTCCACTGAGGCGACAGAAACTGCCCAAAGTAGTCGGTAAGCCCTAAAACTCTTTCTCATATCCCGCCGCACTGCTGCCAGAGGCTGCTGTATTTTATGTAATCGTCCTCTCTGGTGCTTGTACAACACAGTCTGCTGGAGTCACATCACTCTCAGCTTCATTGATAGCTATAGTATAAGAAGCTCAGGTCGTGCATGCAATGATTTTGATGGAGGTGGACAATGAAAAACGGTGGTTTCGCCGGTTATCAGAGCTTTTATGCATGTTTCAGCTTAAAACATCAGAGACAGTGACAGCAGTTAATGTCGGTCGGTGAGCATTTTCCTTCAGTGCTACCTTAGTCTGCCTTTTAGATGATGAATAGGGTTGAAAAGTGTATGGTGGCTGCCAGGCGAGTATGGGGTTTCATTTGAAAGGAATGCACTGGTTTTAGAGCCCCTTATTATTCTTGGCACCCTCAAATGCCATGTGTTCATATTATTACAACCCTAAACTGGGGCTTTTTTCGCCCCATTTTCTTTTACTCTTTTCCATCGTCTTCTTCCCCGACAAAACTTTTCTTGGGCCGAGGAGGAGGCTGTGTTATTAAAAGAAGGCCAGTGGTCGTTTGGGGGGGTGGTGCTGAGTGACACACTATCAAAGGCTGCACTGTTTGGGTGGACGCTGCCGCTCTGCTGCTCCATGTGGAGGTCTCGTGGTCTGTGACAGATCTGTCTGTGACCAAGGGCTCTTTTTCTTTATCATAGACAGAGGAGATATGCTGATCTTTAGCACCCCACCACACACAATTTAACATGAATGTTTTTGTTCTGAGCTCATAAATTGTTTTAATGGTTTAAAATTATCTTAAAATATATATCATTATCCAACACAACACACAAGCAACTCGCAGGGTACATTTATGGCCATGTACTGAAAAAAAAAGAACAGCAATATCTTTCTGTACTTTTCAAACTTCTATATCACAGTTTCAAGACATGGAAATATTCTTCTGAGGAGACCATTTGTATTAATTATGCAATTTTTCTGAATTAATATTTTGAGGAAGGAGATAAATAATGTTTAGCTATGGACACTGATAGAATATCGGATGACATTTGCAACAGTGCAAAAGCAATTAGGTGATTAATTAATAAGTCCACTGACAGGAAGTTATTTTTCATCATGAAAAACCATTCTATCGCTGCAGCTTGTCAAATTTGCTGCTTTTGTCCGATTTATGTAACTCCAAAGTGGAATCTTTTGACTGCGAGTCTGACAAAACAGTGTTGTTTTTAGGCCATGGGAGGTGGAACTATGGGAATCTCCCTTTATTTACTGATTTATTGATTAGGTAATTGATTGGCTGAAAAATATATATGCATGTGTGTGTTGCACAACAGTCTCGAACTTTGCCTCAGCTTAAGCGTCATTAGAAAACATTGTAATTTGATTCATTAATAGGGCTCCACTGCAGTCAGTGTGCTGTGGAAGGAGTTAAAACATGATGACCTGGTTTCTTCTCCACGTCTTAGCAGCATGTGCCTCCTCAGTTATCCAGCTGATTATTTAGGCTAGAATCTGTCTCTAATATGCCTCACAGCACTGGGACAGAGTTGCCTTTGTTATCGTTTTGTGGGCCATTAATGTGTTTGTTCCTGAAGAGTTTGACCATTTGAAGCATTTTAATGCCAGAGGCATTAATCACTTTTTTTATTTGTGTTTAGAATCCTAGCAAATAAAGTAAAGTCAGTTCTTAGCCTTTTACAGTCAAGATTTCCACATTTTGAGACAACCAACATATAAGACAGACATGTAATGAAGTTTAAGACCAGTCCTCGATACTCAGCCAAACAAATCACAGCTATGTGTCTCTCCGCTGCTTTCTGTCGGGTTACCCACAGAAGCTCCGACTGCCAACACTTAGAATCTCAAACTCTGACTGGGGCTTCACAGTCCTGCACACACACACACACACACACACACATTCCAGAGGGGGCCCGATGGGGCTGGAAACAGGAAGTGGTCAAATTTACCCCAGCCCGTGTCAGAACTGTGATTTATCCACACCAGGGTCAGTTGCAACAGATGTGGCAAGAAGAAATGAAAAAGGAAGGGGGGGAAGTAGAGGAGGAAGACAACATTTATTCGTCTGTTAGCATAGTTAGCCCCAGAGAAACAGCCTCATGAACACACTGTCACTTATTTGCCTCTTGGCGCAACTAAAGCTGTTTGCTTGTAGTTTGGCATTCCATTCTAAGCATATTTGCTCCACGCCCTACAGATACACGTCTGTCGGCATATTCTGCATCCTCTGTGTCCAAATGCTTCCCCATCAGTGACGGCTGAGAGCAGCGCCACCTGCTTTTTTTCATCCTCATATATCGTGGGAAAGTCGTCTGGAACCGCAAGTGTTAAAGTCACTCTTAAAGGTCCAGTGTGAAGGACAAAGGAGGATCTATTGTCAGATTTTTAAATGGTTGAATTAGTGTAAAATCCTGTGAAAGTAACAATCCTTAGAATTTTTTTGCCTTAGAATGAGCTCTTTATGTTTACATGAAGAGCGGGTTCTCTGCCACAGAGTCAGCCATGTTGCATGTGCCTGCATTTGCCAAGAACCAAACCAAATGCTGGCTACAGAGAGCGCCTTTTGCTTTTATTGCATTTTTAGCGGCCAGTGTAGGTTCTCTACACAGTTGTAGGGGGATGGTGAGGGGGAGGGTATTCAGTTCTCTACAGTGTGCAGCCTGCCAACTAGACTAGACCATCCCTACGCTCCTGCTCGGTGTCTGAGGTCAGCTGACCAGCTGCTCCTGGAGGTACCGAGGTCTAAGCGGAACTCATCTTAAAACCCATTTTAACTCTTCGGCTTTTAACCCAGCATGAGACTCTGCTCTTGTTTTAGTGTTTTATTGTTTTTATTGTTTTAACATTTTTATTGTTTTATTGTTTTTATTTTGTCTCCTATGTTTTTATGTTTTATGTTCTATTTCTTTTTATGTACAGCACTTTGTCCCAGCTATGGCTGCTTAAAGCGCTTTATAAATAAAGTTGAGTTGAGTTGAGTTGAGTTGAGTAGACGCCACTAAGTCCTACACACCAGTCCTTTAAGTGATTCAGAACATAGGAAACATGCTTCTGTTACAGTTGTCCTTATCAGATAATTTCACAAATACTTGTCATGGTTGATTAGTTAACGGGCTCTGAGTTGGCCGTGTTAGACGTCACTCAGTGTTCTCTAAGTCTGACTCAGGCTGTTTCAGGCTGAAACATATTGTTTTTTCTTATCATTGGCACCTAATATCCAGCAGGCATTTGAACCAGCCACCTCCCTAGCCTTTAGACTACCTCTGCCTCAGGTCTGTTAATGCATCCCCCCACTGAGCAACTGTGGCGGTGGGGCTGTTCAGCTGGGACGTGTCAATAATGCCCCGTTGTGCGTTGGCCTCCATGCAGGGGAGGGATCACAGTGGCGTCCAGTCTGAAGAACAATCTGCCCCACCAGTCCCACAAGTCGGGAGGGAACAGCCTTCAAGGGCAGCAGTTGTTCATCACGGCATACAAGTGATGTCGCAAAAATGCCCCATGTGCTAGCTTGTTGACTAACTCATCTGAAGTCTTTTCATAGGTTGGCTGCATTGCATTCCTCAGCCACTCATAGTCTCTGCGTCTCTTCCTACTGCTGCACAGCCAAAACTCTTCATGAGGGCAGGAATATTGTTTTTCATCCACACCTCTTGATAAATATTTTATGGGTTTTGTATACGGTATATATTGTTGCTAATCTACCACATCCACACCACGTTGATTTTTTAATTTTTTTACAGACAATCCACTCGAAATAGTAATACCATGGTAGAGTCATTTCTGTAGACACAACAGTCCATCACTGAGTACGCATGTAGAGAGAGCAGCGTGGCATTATTCTGCCAAACAGGATATCCTTAAATAGTCACATAAATGGGTGCCCTTGGGTGGAAGTCCCTCTCTACATACATATCGAAATACTTGCTATTCTTTGTCTTTGTTTTCCCCTTCTAACACACACATCTGTAGTTCCTTATTGTAGATATGTTGCACCTGTGTTGACATTATCCACCCTACGAGTCACCAGGGGCCATTCTAGGATCAGACGTTAGGGATGCTTGGCTCCCACACATTTCAAATTCTGTTAATGAAATGTAAAAAATTAAATTCACTGTGGAGTCCACTGCAACAAATGTGGGTATTGCTGTCATGAAACAGCAAAGCCTTACTCTCAGAGCCTTACTCTGTATTTCAGAGAAATACATTGCCTATGTCATAGCTGACTGTGGATTCTTCTAGGGCTGCTCAAGCAGAACTACTGTTTATTTCATCCCAGTACCTCTAAAAAATAATAATTATAGAAAATATCCCCTGGCCTATATCCATCTATTAAACCATCTATCTTCGTCTTTCCTGCCTTTCAAATTCATGTGATATCATACAGAAGATAACACACGTAATGAGACGTATCATAGCAAGATGCCATCAACAGATGTTATCTTCTGGTCCCTGTGTGTGTGTGTGTGTGTGTGTGTGTGTGTGTGTGTGTGTGTTTGTGTGTGTGTGTGAGGCCCCACCCCCAGTGATCTCGCAGTGTCAGCTGTTCCGCCCCTGGGTTAACAAATCAGGGGAGAGAAACAAGCACGATAGTAAAGGACAGCAAAACTCAGTCAAGGCTTACAATGAGCTGAAATTAGTGCACATTAGTGAGGTAAATATATATATCACATAAGATGAGAGCAATGGTTTTAGATCAGTGTATCAAATACGATTGACCCAAAGGTCAAATCTTATTTCTTAGAAACAGATCTCCAATCTGAGGTATTACAGTTAAATCCCATGGTTTGGCAAACTAGATGAATCTCAGCAGCCTCGAGGGGAAAAAAAATCATTGTCCGTGAAAAAACTGCTTTGTTCAAACATGTCAGTATACAAAACGATTCTGTGGCACAAACACACGCACACATCCTCTGTGATTCTGAAGTGACCATGACTAAATCTGGTTGTTGTTTGAGAAAATGTTGAAGCAAGAAAAGCAGATGAGACAGAGAGTCACATGGTGAGAGGCGATGGATTGACATGGGAAGCAAGAGAATAAACATCGGGCTGGTTTATGAAGAAAAATAAACCCGACATGTTTCGTTTACTCTTTCTGGTGGGAGGAACATCTAAACAGGTCATCAAAGTTATATCTCTTTGCATGTTATTTAGATCAATATTTTCTTCTTTTGTAGTGTTTTATAACATGCATGCCTTTCAAGCACTTGAGAGAGATGCGGTGAGAATTTAAGCAAAGCTGTGTGAAATCTGACTGACGGAGCTGCTTTTATACCCCAACATTACAGACGAAAGACCAAGTAAATGCGAGGTAAAGTGTTTCATCTTACAGCGCTTCTACAAGTCATCATGTCTGCAAAAATCCAGCTGTCAATCTCTTAAAGTAGTTCATCTTTTTAGTTACATTCAAACAACAACAGCTAAGGAGCTAGGATTTGTTCCTGGCCAGGGTCCTGGTACAGTTAGGGGATTTTCTTCCGAGCAGGGTTTATCTGAGGTCTAAACAAACGGACGGACCCATGTGTCTCTGGGCATGTAAACAGGAGCATCTGATGTGGTCGGTCATGTCGAGTTAACGCCCAGCACAGTTTAGGCCCAAACTGTGCTCTTCACGCCAGATGGGATGATCAACCGCAAGTATCCCTCAGCAACCACAGCTGTCCTGAGACTGTAGGGTCAGCAGAATGCTGCAGCGTCTGAAGGGGAGGAAGGAAGAGGACGATTGAGAAAGCGAGGGAGTTAGACAGGGAGCGAGAAACATGGCTTGACCTACATACAGTATGGTTGAGGGAAAGGGTTTCAGCGGAAAATGACCAACAAACTGATTTTCTGACTCAGTACAAGATGCCACGATGCTAAAAATGAAAAGTTTAACTTGGGTTTAATAATTGATTACCTAACTGATTTTATATTAAAAATTGCAGATGTTAACACAGATTCGCAATTAATACAGCTTAAAGGTTTACAGACTAGCTGTTTCTCTTTGTCTCTTTGTCTCTTCTTCCACCCCTTTAAAGATTTTATATGTAACATTTCCACATTAAAATGTCCCAAAAAAACTAGACCTTATATATAATTATTTTATTTTTATTTTTATTTTTATTATTGACAATATTTTGTCAAGTTGTCTACTTATATTATCCCAAATGTTCAAACCCAGAGAAATCTGTCATTTTATTCCCTATTTGTCCCTACGTACCGCTCACCCACCAAATGTCACAATCAACCAAAGCTGATTGAAAGTCTGTGTCCCTTATGAAGTTCGTATCGATGTTTCTTGTCTGTCTTTTAACCTGCTTAGGATAAAACTCTGGGGAAAACCTGAATCACTTCAGCTTTTTGGCATCGGCATATAAAAATACTTGACAGCTCATTCGCTTTTCATAATGTTGGAGCCTTTGTTAGCTCATATGCAGAGCCAATAAAACCCAGTTTTTCCGCAGACTCACCTAAACCAACACTTTCTGCGACGCCGCAGCAGTTGTGAGAGTGAGTGAGAACAGACTGTTGCTCTTGTAACACGGTACAATACCCTCTCGCTGACCTTTTGGCTTCTGCATTTGTTTTCTGTTCTCAGTAGCCCACCACGACCCAGAGAACACCTTCAACTGCAGCTTCATCGAGCCCCCCTCAGTGGCCGAGCAGCCCTCCCCCTCCTCATGGTCGTCCCAGGAGTCCTTCTCTTCCTTTGAGAGCGGAGACGAGGGGCCAGTTTACTGTGTGCCCCATGAAGGTGAGTCATCGTAAGAATAAATAAACAGTTTAGTTATCTGGAATGACGCACATAAATCCGTAATTTGTCTTTGGCATGAAGGAGCCTTTTCACACACGCGCACACACACACACACACACACACATATGCTGATAGACACCCGGAGAGAAGTGTGACCGTGCAGTGACTCACCAGCTTCTGTAAATCTCATTATGGAGATAGTTCCTTTATCATATGCCATCTAGGCCCAGGTTCTGCTTCGTGAACAAGGAGTGTATAAACAGGAAATGGAACGCTCAAGTCAGCATATGGCACAAATCCAAACAATGACTAACTCCTTGAAGTTTGGTGGAAAACACCCGTTTCATCAGTTTCTATTTTTCAAAGTGTGATGGTGCAAATCGCTGGATTTTTAGTGCTCATTTGGTTTAGTTCTTATTCTGCGCATGAGTTGTTCAAGGGCTTGAAAACAATTGTTTTGACTAAAATGCCTTGAGCACAAAAGAATTACTGCAAACATCAGGAAAGGGTTTTGAACTGGAGTTGCACCAAGCTGCTCCAGTCTCAAGTATGTGTATACAAATTAGCAAATGAATGCTACAGATATCAGTCTTTAAATAACATGTGTTGTTGCTTTTCTAATGGGACGAGGTATTTTTTACAGTCTTAACTGATTGTCTTGATTGTATTTCTCAGTTTTATTCATGTAGCTCATTATGTAGCTTGGCTTTTACAATCTGTATACCAAAGGCATGCTCTACCCTCAGCCCCTCGATTCAAAAGAAAATAGACACCACAAAACGAAGCATCCTAAAACAATGACGCAACTTGTTTTTTTGACATTGTGGCCACATGGGGTAATTACAGCATGATGGTAAATGCTCAAACGCAGACAAGTGGTATCGAAAATAAAGAATCTCAACTTTATTTATTGAAATTACCAAACATTACCAAACATTAGCCACTATAGGCAAGTAGTCATACCTGACCAGAGAAGCCATTGTTCATGTTAGGTTTGAAGATATACTTGCTTTTAACAACGCATTAGCATACATATAATGGCTGCCTTGCGTATCCTGCCTTCATTTGGAATGTCTGTTCTGCAGGCCCTCAGAAATTAACACTACACATCCACTAGATTCAATACGCGCATGTACCATAGGGGCAGTTTAGCACCAGTATGGCGATGTGACAGAGTCAGGAGTCAGCAAGCATGAATTCAAAAGGGGAATGCAGCTTGTTTTAATTGATCATCTGAATGGAGTATATATTATCTGTCTTAATTTAAAAAAGTAACAGAAAACTGTACCTTAGTTCTAAATGTTGAAGAGTTCATCTTTGACTAATACCACCCTCCATTGACCCACAGAATCTGTGAACGAAAGCAAAGAGAAGCGCAGCCCCTCCCCGACAACAGAGAAGCCAGAAGCTGTCCTTGACGAAGACGATGCTGGGGAGTACACCTCCTTGAAAGACACCAGTGTCACAAAACCAGAAGGCAGTGAGCAGCCCCTGCTCAAATCCTCTGACAGCGAAGGCTCCACCAGTGGCTCTGAGTCCACTACTGCAGCCCTCTACGCCCGAATCGCCCGCCTCTCCAAGCAGTCCAAGGAGGACGATGGCAGCGGCAGGGATGGAGATGGTACTCCCACACCAGAGGCAAAGCGCAATGGAAGGCCACCACCTTCACCTGGCAAGCCCAAACCACGCCCACCAGACCCATCCACCAAGCCCAAAGTATCATGGATACATGGAAATACTACAGGCTGTCCCCAGGTAGAGCAGCAGGGGCAGGGTGGAATGAAGTCACTTGTAGTGCCAAAGGAGAAAAAGAGAAGCTCCAGTGATGGCTCAGCCAAGAGCGAGGAGCGGCAGAAAATGAAGGAGAAGGCCCGGGAACAACAGAAGAAACAGGAGGGGAAGGAGGCAGAAGTCAATGGCTCCCCCAGCAAACACAAACCTCTGCGAGGCAAGAAGTCTGGGGATGAGCACAGCAGTCCCAGTCACATGGAGCACATAAACGGTGTGGTTCAAAATGCCCTCAAGAAGATAAGTAACTTCCATAGCTCCTCATCTGAGAAGAAAAATGCTGACAGTCCAAAGGAAACAGCCAAGGAGCCACCAAAGAGCCCCAAGGTCATCCACCCTCATATGAACTCTGAGGCGGCAACGCTCCTCGCTGCTCAGCTCAAGGAGAAAACCCAAAGCATCAACAGGAACGAGGGGACAGGTCTGACAAAAACCAATGGTCTCTCCACACCCAAGGGAAACAGGGAGAAGCCAACACCTCCACAGAAAGCCAAGAGGACCCCCTCAGGTGGATTGAGCCAGCAGGGCTCCACCAAGCCCCTGCTGCCTACCTCGAGCAGCCTTCAGAAGATGGTGGCACCCGTCACCACCGACCTCGGGACCCCTGATGCCAAGAGCCCGGAGAAGCAGGACTTGAACGACTCAAGGGCAGCGGACCCAAAGTTGGATCCTACACCAAAGAAGACTCCCATAAAAAAGCCACCCAGGAAGAAAGGCAAGGAGGGTACTTTGGATATGTCGGAGGGTAAAACACCCCAGCAAAAGACAGCCATTATGCCACCACAGGTAGTGAAATAAGTGGGTTTTTTGAAGATGACCAAAGATGGATTCCAAAGAGGCTTAAACGGATTTGGTGGACAGTGAACCACATAGTTTTTTAATCAAGGAATTTGAACATTTTTTTGAGTGTGCTGTGACTCCAGGACCATTCAAGAGTGAGAAATGCTTTAAAATCGAGGGCGCAGGCGAGTCAGATTGGTGAGTTGTATTATACTGACCTCTATACACCATTGTATTTCATTTCAAGAATTTCATTTTTTTTGTATAACTATGTATCAATCACACACCACAACCTGTGGCTAAGCTGGAGACAACTGTGGGGACAGTGGTGCACAGACATAATCCAAAGTTCATTCATCTCTATTCCTCCCCAGTATGTCCACCACTATATTCATGTATGGATTGCTTTTGAGTTTTCATATGCAGGTGTCGCAAAAGTAGCTATTTTTTATTCTTTTTATGTACACTCTCCAAAGGTACAAAAGGTACTAAGAATAACAAGAAAATTAGATCCTCTGAGGATTGCAAGCTATTTCTTTTTGTTTTTTTCTAGTTTCGAAGGACCAACTTGCACAAATTCTATATCTAAAGCAACCCTCAAATAGAGTCAAGGCTTTACTCTATTTGTGAAGTCAAGGCTTTTCTTTACAGATAATGGTCAAATAAAGTGTTTATTAAAAGCAACACGTTTACAGTTTCAACGTGATTTGCTGGAGAACTTTCTTTAGCGAAGGAAGCACCTTTTTTTATTTTCCTCTATTTTGCTACGAGAGCAACTTTCAGGTTGATAAACCATGTTATTAGCAAGCTCCCCTTTAATCATCTCAATCTGACACCCCACAGTACACAAGTTATGCTACATTTAGGACTTAATTGTCTTCTTTGCTTGTGTGAGTCACCTTTAATTCCACACTGAGCTTAAGAGTTGGTTTCAAGGCTTTTTTTTCTCTACAGAAATGTTACATTTTGGGATTTAAAGTCTTAGCTCTCTTTTGTCCAACTCTGTCAGACATGGTTTGCTGGAACCCAAACAAGCTCTTTGATCCCTCTGCAAAAAGGGCTGTTTAAAAACCTCTTTCATACTTCTGCTAACACCAAATCACCAGAATGTGCTCTTACTGTAAGTTTTATTCAGTCAGCGAAACCACTAAACCAAAAGTGAAATCCCAGGCTATCCTATGTCCTCACTTTATGTCATGCTTATAAATCACTTTAAACACACTTACTTTCTTCTGTAATACAGCCAGTTTTGGGCATGTTACTTTAAAAAGTAATTATAGTTACTAGTTACTTCTTCCAAAAAGTAACTGAGTTAGTAACGGAATTGCTCCACTATAAAAGTAACTAGTTACCAGGAAAAGTAACTATTGCGTTACTTTTAATTATTCCCCCTTTTGAGCTCGGCATTCATTTTAGCTACTCGGCATCCATGTATTTAGAAAATGTCTTTCTGCATGGCGGACCGGTGTTATGCCGAGAAGTGCCTGCACGCCGGGATCTGCATGCCGCTCGCGGCATGAGGGGGATGCAGTATTCGGCAGAGCTAGTTTTGAACTTGCCACGATATGCATCCCTGGCTGTTCAAAACCAGCTCTGCCGAATACTGCATCCCCCTCAAGCTGCGGGCGGCATGCAGATCCCGGCGTGCAGGCACTTCTCGGCATAACACTGTCACCTGCTGTCCCCGATAGCCAGTGAGTGCTCTGAAGGAGTCTGAGTCAACTGTTGATAACAGGAGCATGTTCTCAAAAACATACCTGCCTATCATTGCATTCAGTTCAGTCTGTGTCAAGTTTTTGTGAAGCTGGAGCAGAGAAATCCAGCTGTAGCTGCTCGGATAGCTCCGTGTCCTTCTTTGTTAGCATAGCTCACGTTAGCCACACCTGGCCTGCTGTCATCATCAACAGTGTCAACAACAGTGTTTTTGGCCACTAGTTTTGTAGAAGCGTGTGCCGTTGAGAGATGATTCATTAGATAAGAGTTGCTTACTGCTGTGTGCGTTTGTGGTTTGTGTGTAAACTGAACACTGCCTCTGATTGGCTTACGAACTCTCACTCTACCTTAGAGAGCCAATCACCATCACTTATGCGGTTGTCCCGCCCCTCACTCCTCCCTCGCCAAGCTAAAAAAAAAAAAAGATAAAGTAAAACAGCTTTGCAGCTCCGGTGGCGGAGAGCCGAGTCGGATGACAACAGCTTCAATGAGCAGTGTCAGTTTGTAACACGCCACATTTAATAGTCGGTAACGGTAACGGCGTTGTAACGGTGGAAATAGTAATTAATTAGATTACCCGTTACTGAAAAAAAGTAACGCCGTTAGTAACGCCATTTATTGTAATGCCGTTACTCCCAACACTGAATACAGCAACATCTGTAGTTTCCCTATGCTGTACATAAAAAAACATACTTCAGGACATATTCCCCTCTCTAAAGTAGATTTTGTTAAAGCAATGGCTGTTAGTTGCATTCTCTTCCGAGCAGGAGGAGACTGCCATGTGTCTTTATTTGCTCTTTTAGTTTAGTCGAGAAACTAGGTCAATAACACCACCCGAGCTATTCTCATTTTACATTAGGTTGTTTACGCCATTGGATATTTGTGTGAGAAGACAATCTTTTCATAGATGTTTTGTCCCTCAAGGATCATTTTATCTTAAGCTAGTAGATAAATGCTGAAGTAACGGGATGCTTTCATGTCATTGTTCTTAGGGTAAGACTATAAGGCCAAATGGTACCATGCCTGAAGTGTTCAAATGTGCCTCAACTGTGGATCAGTTTAAGCCAGACTAACTATGTTTGCCTAAATGTTGTTGCCAGGTTTTTTATTTCAACTAGGCCAAAAAAAAGAAAGCAGTGGGGTGGAATACTTAAACTTGACTCATTCAGTATGTCAAGACAAAAAGCTTTTATTTCTGGTAATGGTCGACAGCTATTTTGAAAATAGCACTCCAAACATGAGCTATGACCAGTGGACGATAGGTATGTATGCAATATGTTAATGTGCTCTTGGTTATTTTACATTTACACGTAATTTGAAAAACCTCGTCCTGGTTTTATGTGTTTGTTTTTTTTATCAAGGTACAACGCATTTCTTTGGTTATTTTTTTTCAACATTTTCTACTTGTATACATTGTGTACTTTTTATTATCTTTGTAAGCTGTGCTTATATGACCTTTTTAGTTCTTCTGTTTTTCTTGGTGTCAATGAACTGGCTTTCATGTTGTATTTGCTTTTTGTTTTTTTTTGCTATGTTGCTTATTTTTGGCTCTGAACCAAACCTACAGTATGAGTACTCTCCTCCTGTAAAGTTTACATTGGCTTTGTAATTGTTCTCTGTTGATGTTATTGTTTGTGTAACACTTAACTGCATGACGCAGAGTGTAATTATATGGCATTAATAGCTGCACAGGATTTCTGTAACCTTCTCGTCCCATCCGGTTGTTATTATTGCCTCCCATAAAAACGTACTCATGCGGAAAGGATTGTACAGTACTATGATACCACTGTTGAAACTTATACTTAAAACAATAACATTGTGTAATTATGAAGTGGCAATTTTCTTATCTGACTGGCCCGTGCCTGTTTTTATAGGCTTACAGTGCATTTTTTGTAAAGAAGGGCCTGAAAAGCTGCAAAATCATTACCAACTGTAAGGTATATTTTGTCTTTTGTGGTTTGTTTTTAGCATCTTTGATTTCCATTTGTGTATGGTCATTAAATTGGTGTTTCCTCATTTACTTGTTTGGAATAAAAAAAAAGCAATACATGTAGCTCTAGTCAAACCGGAACCTAAAAATCAGTCCTCATTTAATCGATTCACAATGGTGGTCATCCTAATTGATCACTCCCACACTTTCTCATGGGGGCATCATGGCATCTTCTCTCAGCGTACAATCAACTAGAACAACAAAAAGGTAAAAAGGGATGTATTGGGTAATATGCCACATAAATCCCTCTTTGTATGCTTCAAACAGATTCCCTCAAATGCTTATTGATATTTGACCCTTTCCTGTGACTCGGGGCTAAAGAAGTCCTTCGGAGTCATTCGGTTACGGTGGCTCTTCAAAGCGCTGGAGGGAACCAGGGACCTGTTCATTTGGCTCCTTCAGGATTGGGGGACAAGAGCTCCTTTCATGGGGGAAAAACAGTGGAAAGTCTGTGCTAAGGAGTTAATCACGCGCTGCGTATGTGTCCTCTTTTGGCGGGGGGGAGAGGGATATGGCAGGACTGGGGCACAAGGCAATGAAGGAGGAAGAATGGATGGATATGAGGATGGATGGATGGGTCATGTGATGGGTAATTGGAACCAGAAGGCAAGGCTGCTGTGTTTGGATTCCACTCTTTTGGTGTCAACTTACTTACTATGTACATGTGTGTTATTCATACACAAGTGTTAAGTTCTGCAGTCCTGAAAAGTCTTATTACACTTTGAGTCTGATTTATATTTCACATTTGAACTTGCTTATTTTGAATATACCTTATAATGACCTTGACAGCAAAAGGATGTGCATCTGATGATAAGGATTATCGAAAGGTTTGCTCAACATGAAATGCCTTACCCTTTTTCTTTAAAGTAGATCAAACAACTTATTGAACAATATTTCAGAAACTACTGGATGGATGTCTATGAATTGTTGCATAGAGATTACTGTTCCCCAGAGGATGAACCATGTCACTTTTGGAAAGCCCTCTTCCTCTGGCTTCACACTGAGCTTGACCTTTATTTTCATGAAATGTCCAAACAGATATTGGATGGATTGGCACAATATATTGTCCAGCCATTCATTGTCCTTTACTCGTTTGTTTACTTTTCCTCTTGGGCCACCTTGAAGTTGATGTTGAAAGGACTGACATGAAATTTGGTTTAGACATTCATGGTCCCCCCCATGCTGAATTGTAATAACCTCATTTATACCTTAACTTTCATCTAGTGCCATCATTGGGTCAAAACTATAATTTGTCTTTTTTATTCCTCTTTGGTTTATGATCAAATACCTACAAAACTAATGACATCAGCTTCAGGCTAATTATCAAATGCTTACACACTTCCTTGTCCCAAGAGGATGAACCATGATTACCCTGGGATAGAGTTCTCAACGGGCCTGAAAATTACAACCCGACCTGACCCGGCCCACGGGTTTTTAAGCCCGGACCCAATGCAGCCCGACACACCAGCATGAATTGTCTGCCCAAACCTGCCCGAACCCGACCCCCCGCACACCTGCGTTGTTTTCCTCATACAGTTGTTATCGTACGCAGCGGCGTCAGGTCTGCGTCTGCCCCTCCCCATGAATCAGGCAGCCAGACTTACTCTTCACCACACGTGAACAGCGATGACTCACAGAACAAACAATATATAATTTACAACCTGCAAGAAATGTGTTTTATGAAGTGTGTTTTATAAAAAAGGAAGCCCGAGGCCCGGCCCAACCCAGCTCATTTGCGCATTTTTTCCGCCCGAACCCGGCCCGAACCTGGCCCGAACCTGCAGGTCCGGTCGGGTTTGTCGGGATGGCCCGACCCGTTGAGAACTCTACCCTGGGAATGCCTTTTTCCCAGAGTTTCACCATAAGCTTGACCATTTCAACTGAAATTGAAAATTGGTTTAGACATCCATGTCCCCACAGTCTAAACTGTAATAACTTTGTTGATATCTCAGCGGTCCAATATTGGCCACCTGTTGACCCCAGAGTAGAAAGACTGGCTGTAGACTTAGTTTAGTCTTTAATAGGTCACAGCTTGATCTGGTTTAGGTCTTTCTTTTTTTTGGCCAGGCCTTGGACCTGGTCTTAAGCCTGTTTCAACTATCACAACCTCAATGTCTCCAAATCAATCATCCTTATAACTTGATTTATAGTCTATCAGCCAAACCCCTTACTGGAATCTAAAATCGCCCCATTTTTCATGTGACAATGGCTCAAAGTCTGATTCATCGCCAGGATGGAGAGGAATGTTGATACAACTGTCTCCATCTGCCTGTCCTCAGCCTGCAGATGGAGAAGACGCTCAGCTGAGCATACCAACACATGTTCTCTGACTTCTCATCCATGACATGTTGTGGTGAAGTCACAGCCTGGAAATGTGCGCTGCGTGTCACCGCTGTGCAGCATTTGTGGATAAACTGTGTTGATTGAGCATATGTGTGACTCGTGATGGATTTCTGTGCCTGTTGCTTTTTAATGAATTTAAGTGGGAGAGGCCTGTGTACGGCTGTGGAACCTGGCCTTTTTTCATATTCCCTCTACAGTTAGCTAAGAGTAATATTTTGCTTGTTTTATTGACTTGGTATTGAAGGCTGACGCGTGAAACATAAATTCGCTTTGGCGCTGCAACGCAAGCGAATACAAAGGAGCGACTATGCAGGATAACGCAACGCTTGGTCAAAAAGTCAGGGTTAGGAGTGTGGGAAGGGGGTTCAATGACATGTTGACTGCCAGTCTAAACATGACTTGGAGCTTGGGCGTCCACAGTGTGCCAAGTCTATAGAAAATGGCGAGGCTTTAAGACTCAGGCACTATGAGTCAGCCAAAAGCCCTGGACTCAGAAAACCTATTCCAGTCTCTGTGTTTCCACGGCAACGGGAACAGATTGGAACCACATCTGGTAGCCATTTCAGTCCCTGCAAGGAGAGGAAGAAAGAAATTTATGAGTGAGGGGGAAAAAGACAAATATTTTCTGCAATGCAAAGCAGAAAGAAAGTGGAGTCGAGTTACACTTAAAAGGGGTTGAAAATATTAATTCGACCGTGGACTCAGTCGAGAGCATTCTTTCGGTGCCCATGGAAGTCCAGGACAACGGATTAAGCTTTATTCAAGCTGAAATTGTGTAAGAGGCCTACAGTGGAAAGCAACTTGTATTAGCATGCCTGTGCTCAAGAAACAAAGGCAAGATTGCGAGTGGCCATTCAAAGATATTTTCTGTGCGAATCCCCTTATTTATTTTGAAAACCTATTGTTGAAATATTTGCAGTGTTCATTATTTCTTGAAAAACCTCACTGCAGCAGAGAGGCCGAGGTTTTTTTACGTCGACAATGGAAAAAGTTGCTTTTATTTCCGCGTTCAGCCCGCCGTAAATGTGTCTGTTGCAGCGAGATTTCCTAAAAATGCACTCACATCCCCCGTGGATTCGTTGCATCAGACGTGGCCAGAGGAGATTTGAGAATGCTGTTTTGTCTCTTATCCCTGTCGACGCGCTGTCTGCGAGAAACTCTGTCTAATTGCAGTCCTCCTTACACGTTAAATGTTGTTTCTCAGCCCCGTGGAAATGCAGTAACTATGAAATGACATTTACTGGAAACGGAGCTGGTTGCTTTTCTCAAGCCAAAACCGCTGAGAACTGAGGTCAGCTCGCAACCGGGATGGGGAGGGAGAAACAGCGCCAGCGCCGGGATGTGTGTTTATAGATTTCCAGTGACATCTACTCACTCTGCGATTTAAGACTGTCATTATAATAGGCCCCGAAACTCCCTTTTCGCAGTGGCACAGAGCGAGAAAAGGGTCCGCTCTAAATGCAGAAATTAAGAGCAACCGCACAACGCGCCGACCTCCCAATTAGACACTCAGACAAGAAGTGCTGAATCTGGGTCATAAAAGTCTCAGTCTCAGTATTCTGCTTCAAGTCAGCCTATGAGATGGAAAACTACTATTTACTTTACTTCAACCCACTTTGCTGCATCCGTGACATCTCAGGCTACTATAAGGCGGACTGATGCATCGTGATTCTCGCCCCTGGAACATAACACACACACACACACACACACACACACACACACACACAGTTTTCGTCTTCACAAGGACTGCTAATGTGGAAATACAAATGAATATGAATAGCCAGAAATGCAATTAAGCCACAGTTACTCTCTGAATCCAGATGGAGACTTTTCTTTCTCCTTTTTCCCCCCCACCCCTTTTTCTTTCACATGGAGGGGTGTGCAAACAGTTGTCTGGGACTTCAAATTGCCCTGGATTTTTCCCCCTTTGTCAGCATAATTCTGCGGAACGAGTGTATCAGGGGAGAAGATTTGGATGGCTAATAGAAAGCAGATCAGTCAGATGCTCTTTTCTCTCTCTTCCTCTCTTTCCCTCCCCTTCCTCTTTCTTTCTTTTAAACCCCTCTCTCCTTCTCTCATGTTTTTTTTCCTCTCCATAGCCTATTTTCCCTCTCCCTCATTCACTCCTTCCTCCTCCTCCCCCCCCCGCCCCATCCTTTATTCCCTCACACACCCGTCCATCCGCTATCTGTGCAGTAAAGTGGGACTCGAGACTTCATAATGTGGCTTGAGGTTTCAGCTTTCAAATAATTCCACAGGCTGACCCAAAGTTTTTTTTTTGTTTTTTTTTCCCTTACTGCTTCTCACTCACTCCAACAGAGAGCAGAGAAAAGAGAGAGAAAGCTGCTGCCTGATTCAAGATATTGGGATGGAAAATGATCACAAGACCCGAGATGTGTCTGCCCAAGCCCAAGGAAAATAAGCAGATGGTTTATGTTTTTTATGCACTGAACCCCAACTGTCCCACAATCAGTCTGTGACCGACGAACTGTAGCTTACAAGAGCTTTGTTGTTTGAGACGCAAACTTTCACTCCAATTTCTTTTTTTTCAGAGTTCTTCCGAAACCAGTCAAACACACGTCGATGCAGAGTTACACCCGTCTTCGCCTGCAGGAACATTTCCTCCTTTTTCCAACAGATTTTCTCGATCACGACTCCGAGGCCAGGTCGGGGATTATTCACACCCTTCTTCCCCACAGGCTGTTTGGTCGGACACACTTTGATAGCTAAGCCGGAGAAGTCGCCTTTACTTGCGCATGGATGCCAGGATGTATTTACTGCATGTGGTCGCAGTGCACTGGCATGTGAAGGGAAGTGTTAGCTGTGTATTTACCGTCACCGTGGCTGTGTGTGCTGGTGTGTACGCAACCCTCACAGCCCTGCTCTGCCTCGCAGGACAACACTGGAGCCATTATGGGGAGCCATGTGTTTCTGATTTACCCAGGCACAGATTAGAGGGAGGCGAGCAGCGGTTTGCTGTCTGCTTGCCCCCGGGCTCGTCTGATGTGGCCAGAAAACTGGACATCTATCAGTGCTGTACCCCTCCGCCGCCTTCGGGCCCCTTCCCACCTCACATCCACCCTGATGACACCCAAAAATTGTAAACACTGGAATTTTTGTCAGTGAAATTGTTCCTCCTTGACCTACATACGGCGCCAAAAACACCAAGCTGTCACTGCTGTATTCTTGACAATGCACGCTCGTTTGCTTAATCATAAGCACCGTTGCGGCTCTGGCGGGTGACCACAGAAGACAAGGGGTTTGGTTTGTTGTTGCCGCAGTAGTGTGAGACTTTTGACCTCCACGGGGGAATTCTCTCATGACTTGCCTCCTTCTGGAGAGGTCAGAGGTGAGCAACAAGACAGTACGCTGTGTGAGTGTGAAGAAACCACAAATTGCTCAAGGACACTTTGACAGCTGTTTGTTACAAAAGCAGCCCAAGCCAGACCGGGGACTCTCAGCGGTCAATGGGCTGCCCAGAAAAGCACAAGCAGTTGTTCAGTCACATCATTCATGTCCAAGAATTGTCAAAACGTACTTACAGTATACTTTTAAATTACAGCAACTCAGCAATATCAGATGTGATATGCAATGAAATCCGACTGAAATCCAAATTTGCCGGTCAGACGCTGTTAACTGGCATATCCTCTGTTTTGGGGTCTTTCTATTAGAATTGTATGTCAATGCAGTGTGTCTGCAGGTTTGTTTTGTGTTTTTTATCTGTCCAGAAGTGGTCATTACCATTGTTGCTGCAGCCAGCCTTTCATCAGTTTTTCATCATCCTTTCCAATGAGCCAGATGGTGTTTAAAACAACAATGTAAAAGCTTTATCCTCTCAGCCGTGTGGATGCAAATTGCATCATAATACCGTCCTCATGAAAGGCATCCTGAAGTCTGTATAAAAACCACTCACATGCCAAGTACCCCAACGAATCGCCGCCATTTCAAGAGATGTTGAGATTTCAAACAGCAAATAGAAAGTAGGTCTGTGCTTAGACAACAAAACTGTTTAGGTCTGATGATTGGGATGGTGAACTGAGTATTCAGATCTTTTACCCAAAGGAATCTTCAACCTGTCCTCCTTCTTGCTCAGGGTACATAAGCAAGATACAATTTTCACATCTGATATCAGATTGGAGCCAGCAGCCTGTTAGCTTAGCATAAAGACCGGAAACAGCAAGCCTGGCTCACTCTGTGCCCATCAGTACATCCAAAACTCACAAATAGACACGTCATATCTCCTTTTTTGGTTGACAGAAAGTGTAAAAATTCAGTTTTACATGGCTTAATATTCAGGACTTTTTCTGACCAGTGCAGTAACGTCCAGTTCATATCAATTTGCTCTTCTAACTCTTGGCAAGAAGTGCATTTACTACGGTCATTTCTGCATGTAAAAGTAAAAGCACAATGCAAATGTAAAGGTTTTGCCAGAAAAATGCACTGAAAGTAAGTTGCTGTAGCTGGTCAAAGATGAGGTACTTTTAGCTACAGCTTACTTTATTTTGGGTTGCTGATAATAATAAATCACAAGATTTGTTTGCATGTAAAACATTTATCTGCAGAGTACGTCATGACTGCAGCAGTCGAATGGATGTAGTGGAGTTAAAATATAATCCTTAAGGAGAAATTTTAGGCTTTTTATTTCATTTCCCTTTCCTTCAGTGTTTTGTATACTGTAGGTTCTTGTGCATTTTAAAGGATCTTGAGTGTTAGTCCGCTATTCTCTCCCACAGAAAACACAGCTCCTGAAACACCTCGTCAGTAGTCTGGCCTTTAATTCTGTCACTTTGTGACATCAAACCATGTCATACATTTGCATAATTCCTGCCTAGCAGCTAGTTTGCCACATAAGAATTAGTTTAGCACAGCTGCTCTGTTGTTGTTAGCGGTGCTGGTTTTGGCATGGGTGAGATGACCGATCAGAGGAGACTGGGTATTCAGGAGGAAGCAGCCATAAAAAGACAGGAAAAAGCCAAAAAGTGTTTCCGACAGAAGGGGGATACAGTGAAGAACATAAATCTTTTCTGGTAGACACCCAAGATAAAATGATGAACCTGAAAATGAGTATAAAATGTGACCTTTAAATATGAAGTATGGTAGAATTATAAAATTATAAAATTCAAATATTCAAACCATCGAGTCTCCTGTGCTTGATGTAGGATTTTTGAAATTGCACTTCAGCATTGTACGGGAATAAATTAAGCCAGTTTCGCCCTTCCACCAAGGAGAGATGTCAAGTACTGTATTAAACACCATTCCAAAAAATCTGACTAAATAGGCCGTAATGCTGATAAAAAAGCAGCAGCCGTCTCTCACCTTCACCATCAACATTACAAAGACACTGCAAAACAAGGTCACTGGCAGCGAACCGTCCTCGTCATCCTAGCTGTGCAACACACATCGTCTGCCAAGGCCGGCAGCGTCGGGCAGCCTTCTGTGGCCTCCCTGCGTGGGGAAAATTGGAGCCACTTCTTTTAGGTCGTAGGTTCAAGCCGACCACAAGACTAAATCAAACTTGGTGACGTTCTCGTTTACTCCAGAGCTGTAAATTTGCTTACAGTTGCTGTCACGCACAGACGTCTCACTCCATTAGGACTCATTACCAGAGTCGCAGCCAAGAGAGACAAATCATGACAGTAAAATGCTGCGAATTAACAACTCAACATTAATAACTCTCCATGAGATAATAACACAAAGAAAAACACTGGGGCTTGTTGTTTTGTGCTGGGCAAACACAGTTTTTCAAGTAGGGGAAATAGTTTTGAACCTCCACAAGGTTATGTCCACTTACTGTACAGTACGTAGCGGAGCACACTCATTAGCATTGTGTTCTTACTGAATGAAGCCCTCCACATGGCCTTCACTTCTTTCAGCACTGCCTCTCTTCTTTATGGGCAGTCCCGAGCGCAGCATGCAGACAGGCACCGGGCTCCCCCGAGTTGCCCTGAGGCTCCAGACAGATAACACACATTTTTTTTTATTTTATCTCCTTAAGCATACAAATACATTCCCATCACAGAGAAATAGACACTGGAGCCACACATCTTAAGAGAGCAGACACACAAACTTCAGCATCCCGCTGGCCAGTCGGCAGCATCCGGTGCTTTGGAGAAACAGGAAGCGTGTGTGTCTTTATGAGAAGCTCTCTGAGGGAGGCAGGATTACAGTGAGGTGTTTCAGCTTTTGATCTTTTGCGAGCTGTTGCATTTTGCTAAACTCCAACTGGAAAAAGTTGCTCAGTTTCTAAAAATGTTGTAAACATCTTCATCATCTACTTCTCTGTTCCAGTTATAAACGACTGCGTTTTCCCCTTTGTCAGCATATTACTAATAACAACATCCCCCTTTTTGGCATGCACTATGTGATGTAAGCTGAATTTGTAATTGTGAACACATATGGTATGCATCCACACGTATAGACAGAGGAGTCAGCCACAGTGAGATCACCCAACCCCCACTGCTCATTGTGCTTTCTCCCGTCTTTCTCCAAATCTAGTTTTTTAAGCTCTGTAGAGGCGAACATACGCTGCATTGTACGGAACACAAATATGCCAAAGTAAAGCAGAAGTGTTCAAGCCTGCAGATTTATGATGGCTGCCAAAAGGGAGGAAACCCTTTTAAAAAGGGAACTGTTTTACTGCCATTTGACACATAATCTCAAACACAACGAGCGCAGGACTCTGAGCTGCAGACGTCTGTGTCTGGAAAAGATAGAGACAGGGAGATGGTTTCTCTTCAGCATTCCAGGCAGGAATGGTTTATTTTTGTTGGAAACATAATTGTCTGTGGCTAGGATTTGGAAGTACACTTTACCCGCCAAACTGCCAGAGAGTGTGCATGCGGGTGTGATCGCCCTCTTGTGGTGACCTGACGTACTTGCCATTTCACAACATAGAGGAACAAACTTGGAGGGGAGAGATGTTTTCCTCTTCCAGGGTGTTAACACAGTGCAAATGTGCTGTGCTGTCATGAGGTCTGATTTCATACACAGCATGAGTACACAATGGAATTAAACATGGCTTCTCATGCAACTGCGACATGGTGAGAAAGAAAGAAAGAAAGAAAGAAAGAAAGAAAGAAAGAAAGAAAGAAAGAAAGAAAGAATGAAACTGAAAGTCTGTGATGTTGTCGCATTGTATGTGCGCCTGATGTTTTGGTGTGCTAGACTACTTTGGGATATCATAATACAAAGGTGAAAGCTAAACAAATTGTCCTAGAAAAAACCTTTTCTTGACTAAATCCTGAACTATGCAGGGCACGGGTTTATAATTAGATTGAGTTCTGTATTTGGATTAAATGGATAATTGGTACTAAATCCACTTCAAGACTATACTTTAACAGCCAGGTGTGTAATTCATACTCCAAACAAATAGGGGGCAGCATATCACCACAGTAAATAGTAACTGCTGCAAATTGTAGCTGCTGTCAGCTAGTTAGCTCAGTTAGCCATACAGCTAGTGGTCTAGAGCTCAGAACATCAGGGATGTGTTGGTATTTACACTGCTAGCACATGCACTTCGGACCGGACAGGCCCGGGCTAACTGAAGTTTGCATGTTAGTCCCAACACCACAATACATAGATGTCATGACATCATGTAAAAATTTTTCTTTTCTCAGATTCTGTTAGTAGTTTTAGTTATTTTGAAATGTTTTCAACTAAAAATCTTATACAAACTACATATTGCACCTTTAACAGATGTGTTTTGCAGCTACGGGATCTAAAGTGAAAACAATTGGGTTATTAAATCCTTAGTTATACACATAATATTTACAACAATACATAACAAATGCTACATAATCCAAATAAACATGTTCATGAGTCTATTACATAAACACTTACCATTGTCTTATTAACACATAATGTTAACAAGAATCTTACAAATGCCTTATAAAGACCCTGTTACCTTGGCAATTAACCGATGCTAATTGCAAGGACTTTCATATATATTGCCTGTTAATGTTTATAAGGAAAAACAACAAGCCTGGATGTCATCGGTTTAAAAATACCCTTACCATCACTTCTAGGGCCTACAAATCAAGGTGGCTCTGATCAATATATTTACTGGGGGTGTGCATCTCTCCCTCAAAAAAAGATTCGAAACTCATCTAGATACATGGGCTACAATACAATTCAGGGACGATATATTTTAAATTCAAATCAATTCGATGCGGTGCGATTCGATACGATACAATGCAATCTGATAAAATTCTTAACATTTGTTTAATGTAGACATTCATTTTTCATTATATATTAAAATAAGCAATTCTATAAAAGTTCCATTGCTTACCTTACCATGTCTGAAAGCCATCACTCTAAACCACACTGTAAGGTCATAAGTCCTTCGCAATAAAACGGGCTAAAGATGCTGTGGTTACCTGCCGAGTTGTAGCTAAGTTGTGGCTGGAAAAAGTCTATAGCCATGTCGTTGTCTTGCGTGTTCTTGCTTGTGCTAGCTGTAACGTTACCAAAGTTAGCATCCACAGACTCCTCGTCACCCGCGTAGTTTTCTCCATGCTGTCTCACCAGATGAGTTTTCTGATTTGGCGTGCTACCGCTGTACTTAATAGCTGTTCTACAGACCTCACATATAGTCAGACTTTTATCTGACTTCTTATAAAATCCAAATCTCTTCCAAACTTTAGATTTCAGATTAGCTGGTGCATTGTTAACAGTGTCGGAGATGTTGGACATGTTGTTGTTGTTGTTGTTCTTGTTCTTTTCCCTCGGATACTCTAACATTACTCTCGCGAGAATCTCCCGTTGACCTATAACCTTTTACAAGAGTTGAGAGACGCTCTGCAGAATTAGCAGCAAAGCTTCCGTCAACCAATACGTGACTTTAGAATCAGGCCATCGTCCGGTTAATGGTAAGTTTGTATCGATACAGGGGTCCGCGTATCGATGTAGTTGCATCTTTAACGTTAAAAACGATACCGATTCATATCGGTGAATCTTAACACCCCTAATATTTACATTTACAATGGATCACATGTCTGTAAAAAAGGCTCATACAGAATTATCAGCATCCCCTCAGTCTATCCCCTCAGATTGAGCTTTATAGTATCTTATTTAGTATCTTCCAGCGTAGTGTTTTGTTTTACATCCCATAACTTTAGACCTTTTTATGTTGGAGGAGTTAGAAATGTTACCTCAGTTAATACGGACACGTGAGGAATCCAACAAGATTCAAAATGGATTTCTATTAGTGCACACGTTTCTTCATATTTTTATAAGAAAAGGGAAAAGTCTCTCTTTTTTCTTTTAAGGACATCTGTACAAAACCACTTCAGGTAAAATTTGCATTTCAGCAGCTACAGTGGCTTGCAAAAGTATCCACCCGCCTTGAACTTTTCCACATTTTGTCACGTTACAACCACAAACGTAAATGTATTTTATCGGGATTTTATGTGATAGACCAACACAAAGTGGAGCATGATTGTGGAGTGGAAGGAAAATGATACATGGTTTTAAAACATTTAAAAAAATAAAAACCTGCAAAAGTATTCACCCCCCTTTACTCTGATGCGCTTAAATAAAATCCAGTGTAACCAATTGCCTTTAGAAGTCACCTAATTAGTAAATGGGGTCCACCTGTGTATAATCCAATCAGTATCAGTATAAATACAGCTGATCTGTGAAAGCCTCAGAGGTTTGTTAGAGAACATTAGTGAACAAACAGCATCATGAAGCCCAAGGAACACGCCAGACAGGTCAGGGATAATGTTGTGGAGAAGTTTAAAACATGGTTAGGAAATGGAAAAAATATTCCAAGCTTTGAACATCTCATTGAGCTCTGTTCAGTCCATCATCCGAAAATGGAAAGAGTATGGCACAACTGCAAACCTACCACGACATGGCCGTCCACCTGAACTGACAGGCTGGGCAAGGAGAGCATTGATCAGAGAAGCAGCCAAGAGGCCCATGATAACTCTGGAGAAGCTGCAGAGATCCACAGCTCAGGTGGGAGAATCTGTCCACAGGACAACTGTTAGTCATGCACTCCACAAATCAGGCCTTTATGGAAGAGTGGCAAGAAGAGAGCCATTGTTGAAACAAAGCCCTGCAGTCTGGGGGGGCACAACAAACGTGGAGCAAGATGCTCTGGTCAGATGAGACCAAAACTGAAGTTTTTGTCCTAAATGCAAAACACAATGTGTGGCAGAAAACTATCACTACACATCACCCTGAACACACCATCTCCACCGTGAAACGTGGTGGTGGCAGCATCATGCTGTGGGGATGCTTTTCTTCAGCAGGGACAGGGAAGCTTGTCAGAGTTGAGAGTTGGAAAATGGATGGAGCCAAATACAGGACAATCTTGGAAGAAAATCTGTTAGAGTCTGCAAAAGACTTTAGACTGGGGCAGAGTTTCACCTTCCAGCAGGACAACAAGCCTAAACATACAGCCAGAGTTACAATGGAATGGTTTAGATTAAAGCATATTCATGTGTTTAAAATGGCCCAGTCAAAATCTCTGGCAAGACTTGAAAATTGCTTTTCACAGACACTCACCATCCAATCAGACTAAGCTTGAGCTATTTTGCAAGGAAGAATGGGCAAATATTTCAGTCTCTATATGTGCATCGCTGGTAGAGACTTACCCCAAAAGACCTGCAGCTATCATTGCAGCAAAAGGTGGTTCTACAAAGTATTGACTCAGGGGGGTGAATACTTTTGCACGCCACACTTTTCTGTTTTTTATATTTTTTCAAATGTTTTAAAACCATGTATCATTTTCCTTCCACCTCACAATTATGCACCACCTTGTGTTGGTCTATCACATGAAATCACATTAAAATACATTTATGTTTGTGGTTGTAACGTGACAAAATGTGGAAAAGTTCAAGGGGGGTGAATACTTTTGCAAGCCACAGTATGACAGCGTGGACACCTCTCAGTGGCCATCCACCACCTGCGATTGAACTGTATGGGAAAAAGTGATAAGAACACAGATGCTTTGGTTTTTGTGGACCTCCAACGACATCTGATGTGGAAGAAACTATAAGCTACAAAACCAGGGGCTGTTGAAAAAAACAAAACAGCCTAATAGCTAAGAATACAATAAAATTATGATTTACATGTGGGCAAGTTTGTTGACTAGTGACTTACTTTTCAGATTATGAAGAATTTTTGATCAGAAAACAGCAAGAAATAGTGACAAAAATCTGACACAGGAGAGCACCGCTCCCCTGCAGGGGGTGGCCGTGGTCTTGTCCGGCTTGAGAAACTGTCCGAGTGGATTAAAGGGTTACATATTGTTGGTGATAACTTAGGCGAAAGCACTCAGAGGTCTTAGTTTGTCAACGAAAAATGTGGGCCTTCTTGGTGCTCACTCTTGCCCTTTCTGTTAGAGCATCAGACTCCACCAACGACACGGCAGCTGAAGAAGAGCTGGTTATAGCCAGAGGTAAACTGCTGGTGAGTACAAACAGGAATATGGACAACATGGATGACTGTCAAATCTTCATATCTCTTTTTTTGGATCATATATGAAGAAAGCCAGTTACCTTAGAAAATGTCCAATTCCCCACACAACATTAATTTACCTTTTACAGGCTAAAAGTCTTGTTCTCATCTGAAATTAAAGTGGAACTGTCAGAAAAGGTCAGAATTCATCCATTTCATGTTATCACATGTAATTAACATTCACTTGTTTTTTGCTTGTGTTTTAACTATGTGAAAAAAGGACAATCGCTTGTTAAAATGCCCAGTTCACATGTGACATAATTATATTTTCACACGATAACATTTTAGTAAAGATAAAAAAAATGTCACGTGTGACGCTTCCGTCAGGGATTGCTCCGAAGTCTGAAACGAGATACCCATGAAGAGATGACAGAGGGGACACGGTGACAGCATAGAGTGAGCAAATGGGAAAATGATTATGATGAGGGATAAGCCAAGTGTTTTCATGTCAGTGTGTGTACTGCAGGACCTATTCCTGGCACCTTTGATCAGACATAAGAACGAAGCCTGCACAACGCTATTTGTCATGCTGTCTTTTAACAACTGTCATCTCCTGCAGGCTCCCAGTTTGGTCGGATGAGGCATAAAGAAAATGCCCGAGCTCCAACATTTTCTCATGGAGCGCTGGGCTTTATAGTATCCTTTGTGCTGGAAAAGACCTGAATTCCACCCCAGATTTTCTCATGACCCCTTTCATAAACAAAACATCTTGCCAAGGCCAGTACCAGCTCTGTGAGCTTTCCAAAACTCTTACTCTTCCAAGTTTTGAGTCTAAAAATACTAATGCTGATGTCATGTTTCTTTACTCCTGCCTACCTGTTGTTTCCCTTGATCCGTTACTTCCCCGCGTAGCCACAACTTGGAATACGACTCATCGGAGGAGAAGAATCCGCGCTTGATATTCTATAATGAAAGGGACGAGGTTGTAAAGGTGAGACGTGAGGTCGGGGATCTTTTTTTTTTCACTCCTCCGCCTTGTGATGGAGCTTATCTGGGGTGAATGTCAAGACACATTCATGTAGGGAGGTTTTTAAGACTGCCGCATCCGATATCAGATCCTGTGTCAGATACCGAGTCGAGAGTGAGTGTGTTTGAAAGGAGTGAGGCAGAGTTACACAAAAATAACAGATGGCAAGAGAGATAGAGAGTCAGGGAGCATTTAAATTAGGGGTTTTCTGACAGCTGGGTAATATTTTTTGTTGTGAATCAGACGAGTTGGTATGGATGCTGATATGGAATTACAACCGTTCAGTGTTTCCCACACTATTTTTATTTTTGTCAGCATGGAAAAGCCCCTGAACCTGCATTAGGTCAGAATGAGACAATAAAAGTCTCCACTGAAACCAATAAGTTTCTTAAGTGTAAGCCTCCTCGAAAATACATCAAAAAAACATCCACCGCTGTAAACTTCTCGCGGACTCCAATGCTTTTCATGAGGCTTTCACCTTTGGATTTTCCCTCGTAAAAGCTCGCGTAGGAGTCACGCTCAGGGTCTGATATTGTTTTCATCTGGCATTTCACAACGCGGGCGCCCTGTGAGACTGAGTATTATTGAGCGAATTATTGAGCAAATGAATGAAAACAAATGTTGCAGGAGGAAGCTCCATATCAGCAGAGACTAGAGAAGTTTAATAAAAATCCAATTTTGGGAGACCAAATGAATGCATCAGTCTAACTGGGACTCAGAAAAACACTGTAAGTCTGCAAACACATACTCCTCTGCGCAATTTACACTGCATCACTGCTTCTAAGCCCTTAACCCTGTGTCCGTGTGTGTGTGTGTGTGCGCGCGCGTGCGTGCTCCCTCCCGACTCGTCAGACTGTTCCTGTGAAGAAGATGAAGGCGGACGAGATCAGCAGCCTGTTAGACTCGCACGGTTTCTACAAGAGGTCCAAGAAAGGGGAAGAGGTGCCAGAGGAGTTCCAGCACTTCCCCCTGCGCGCCCCCAGGGACGAGCTGTGACGACACCTTGTGGCCGAGCTCTGCTGCTGCACCCCGGCAGGCGCGAATGACGAGTGGGGCCCCAAGGCCAAAACGATAAGCCAGGCACCACTCTGAGGGAGACGCTGGTCGGGAGCGGCGAGCAGTGCGTTAGTCATTTCTGTGTCATTGTGTTCATGTGCTGTAAAAAACACCACAATAAATAATGGAGTGGATCAGTGTGTTTAATGTGTTGTCTACATTTAATAGGCTACTATTCACTTGTAGTGGTGTATATAATAAAAAGATAGCTGAGTAAACAATTTGTGCACACACTTAGAATAGAAATCTGAATGTTTTATTTGTGCGGGAGAACAATAAATATATTTATCCATGTATGTTAGTGAAATGTAAGGGGATTTCTTAGCTTTACTAACTATGCATCGCTCTTGTTTTCATCCTGGTCCCTGTTGTGTCCCCGCAGAGCTTAAACAACTGCAAAATTTACTGATCGTCACAAACGGCCGCTAACTTCCTCACAAACTGCCACGCTGCTGTCTCAGCCTAATCCTCAGCCCGCCTCCCTTCACTCTAATCTGATTAGCAGTGGTGTCTGCCAGCACGCGTTCGAGTGTGTGTGTGTGTGTGTGTGTGTGTTCATTTGTATCCGTGCATTCGTGTACCTGTGTGACTGAGACACGACAAGGATTAGCAGCAGGCGCGAGGGAAACAAACAAACAAACACCAGTTTTTGGACTGTTACGCTTCCTGACTCCTGGGCTTGGTCATGGTCACCGACTCTACCCACAATGCCTGTGTTTTACTCACCTGTTCCCGAGAACCTGCAGATGGGCCTGGCCTACATGGGAGGCTCCGTGTTCACCAACAACAGGACGGCAGACAGCGACTTCAGCAGGGAGCAGGAGGACGCCTCTGGTTGGTTTGTATAATCTGAGGTAGCATTGTGGAACACACAGCGTCATGATTACACGTTGACAATATGTGTAACTGACACGAATTCTGATATCACACAGCTGACTACAAGGGGTAGACAAAATAACGTGAACACTCCAGATGAACTGCTTTAAATCTATTCAAATTAATTACATTTGTATTGAAACGTGCTCCCGCAGTTATTGCTGTCTGTTTTGGCCTTTTAGAAGATTTTCTTTTTAATTGTTGTATGCAGCATTAAATGTGTGATGAACCATACATGCGATTATGTTAAATTAGGGGTTCAGTCCTTTTCCACTAAACCAATTTTTTTTCTAATGTAGGGTTTCTCTGATATTATCAAATTGGGGGCCGAGGTAGCCTGAAGATTAGAGAACTCAGCTCATGAGTGGACAGGCAGCACTTGCCCCTCCCCCGCTAGCACCACCGATGTACCCCAGAGCAAAGGCCCTTAAAGGATAAATCCAACCTAAAAGGCAAATTCAGTGTATAGTCGGATTGAGTTTTTTAGTCCACAACACCTTTCTGGAACCACACAATAAAACCACCATTGCAACATTCTCCCAATCAACTGATGTAGATGGGGGCTTGTTTTAAAATGTAAAATACATAAATAAAAAAAATGATATTTCACTTTTGGGTGAATTTGACCTTTAAAGCCTCCTGTTTCAGTGGAGTAGACTTTTGTTGAACGAGGCAGCATCCAGGTGTGAAAGTTAAAGTGTGTGAACCATCAGAGCAGACACTTGACAACCCAAGTGTCTGCTTTGATGGTTATTGTGCTAAGAAAAGATTCATTTTGATTGTTATTTGTCTTGCAGTGGTCAACGAGCTGGTCTCCCACCTCCCCCTGCAGATGCTGCTGTACTTTAACATGTTTTATTTTCCCTGCTGGTGGTTCTCTGCTGTTTTCATGTTGGAAATAAAGGTTAGTTAGTGGTTTACATTTTCACAGGTCAGTTTCAGGTTCCATTCTCTTGGTCCAAATATATATCGTTTACCTTTTAGTTCTATACTGGAGCTGAGTGTAAAAAAGGAATTCAAAATGATTTATTCGCTAGGAGTTTACTCATTGGACAGCTTTGATCCGATGTCATGTTGCATCACTTGTGTCATTAAGACAAAAAAGCACAATCAGAGGGTTTGTTTTGATTGCTGAGAACAATTCATGCTGCACTGCACTGCATTTAAGGGCTGTAAAAGTAAACTCAAGCCTATGAAAAATAATATTGACTTTTTATGTGTTAAGAAGTTGTGCTATTTAAAAACCTTTGACTTTGGTGCCTTCTAGTGGTACCAGAAAAAAACAAAAACAAGACCCTGTTGGAACTTCTCACCCAACCAGGAACTTAATAGAGCTGAAGTATCACATTCAGGGAGCCCGATTCACTGAGGTTATCTCATCCTTCTGTAAAGCCAAAACACCAAAAATCTTTTGAAAGGCTCACAGCACTCTTTTATCTGTGTCTTTAAGTACGTCCAACCACTAAATAAAGCTCAATTTGAAGAAGGAAAAAGTGTTTTCATACCATCCTGACATCCTGACATTCCAGCTCTGCTTTATTTCCAGTTCTATTATCTACCCGGGTACTACCAGGCTCTGCTCATAACCGGGATGATCCTCCTCACAGTCATAGAAGTGGTCCGACTTTATCTGGGCTACATTGGCAACCTTAAAGAAAAGGTAATTCAAACCAACATCCTCTCTGTGGAGGGGTTCTTTTGTGGGCCGTCTCCTGAATAACACAGCGGAGGAAGTGGCTGCTTAAGTATTCTGCCTGCGTGTGTAAACAATCAGCTCTTGGCCTACGACTGTCTATTGGGTTTGTGTGTGTGTGTGTTTTTGGATGCGCAGGTGTGTGTCTGCGCTTTCATGTGGATACAAGTGAAGCACTTGATGCCTGACTGCTCTATCTCTGCATCGCGTCCATCCACCAACCCAAATTCTCCTTCTCCCACTTCTCTCCCTGTCATCAGGTGCCAGAGCTGGCAGCCTTCTGGCTCCTGTCTTTCATGTTCCAGCTGCCAGTGCTGCTGTTCTTCCTGACCGATGAAGGAATTATCATCCTGCCTCTGGAGAGGGCCGTCCACTCCCTCTACCTCCTCTTCCTGCTTGCCCAGATCCTGGCCTCCTTCCTGGCGCTCCGGAAAATGACCCGAAAGCTCACCCTGCTCTTCCACCTGCGCCAGTTTGGCAAGGTGGAGAGCCTCCACCACGCGGGGATGAGCCCCGTGTTTGGGCTGCACTATCACCACAGCGTGCTGCCCGTGTCACCCAATGATATGTACCATTAAAGTCCTTAAAATAACTTTTCACTTTTTGATACTTTAGATTTGGGGTGTCTGGGCGTCCTTATTTATGGTACTTTTGTTTACGTGCTGTTCCTGAAACTGCATCGTGAGCTTTAAAGGGACATTAAAACACATTTTCCTCTTACCTGTAGTGCTGTTCATACATCTGAAATAACTCAAGAGAAGGTTGCTGAGTTTAGAAGATACCGGCTGTAGAGATGTCCGACTTCTCACAAATAATAATGAATATGTTGAATCTTTACATTTCTTTATGTTACATTTTCAAATTCATCTTGTGACAAAGCTGCACACATGCTCTGGTTTGGGGTTAGGCAAACATCTTTTGTGCTTAAATTATCTGTTTTGGTCACTGCAAAAACAAGAAATGATGAAACACAGTCTTGAACTGTGGTCACTGGCTTGGCAGCCTTCTCACCTGTTGCTACACCACCATTTCCTCCATCTCCAGATATCAAAGTCAGGACATAAGTAGCACTTTTTCTTGATTTAGAGGGGAAGTGTCCCTTTAAGTTGCCTGTAAGAATGAATGTGAGTTTGTTATTCTCATATCAGTTGTGGCATTGAATGCATCTAAATAAAACTATCCAAGTATTCTGTTTAAAATAAAAACTGCTTGATGTCTTTTTTCTTGTTAATAATGAGTTATACAACATGTAATCAAAAAATGTTATTTGAGGTAGAATGTGGAAGATGAATTTAATGACTTGACGCCAGTGCAGAAATGTGTGTCCTGCCTGACTTCTAATAACTGGAATAAAATGACAATTTTGAAAAAGAGAAAAAGGCCTATGTGATTTAATAAGAAACACTGATGACAAATCCAGACATTTGGTGCTTATGTCTAAAAAAAAATATTTAAAAAATATCACTTTACCCCCCACTCTAAATGTCAGCAACCTACAGCCATGTCAGCCAAAATATCGTGGACTGATGTGCCTTTACAGGGTAATAGAGCAAAGAATACCATCAAACAACAGAATGGGCTCCAAAATACGCAGCAGGCATTGCCAGCAGCTGCTTTTATCAAACAGTATTAAAGGTGTTTCATTTTTTCCTTCTTCTTTAAAGGTGATGGATGATGCAGGCTGCAGTGTTGGTGCAGCACAATTGTTTTTGCAGCGGTAGATTCAATTTTTTGCCCCTGAGAACAGATTAGTGTTTGCCAGATACGAAGCAGCCTGTTCTTTTGTTTCTGGAAGGAACAATGTGAGACTAACATTCAATCTATCCAATTTATCCTAAAGCCGTTCTACGGTATATAATACAAGTTTGATAAGTGCGATGCACCAACAAAATTGCTCGAGGCTCGTGGAGTGATAGATTTTAAACCAAACTGCAGCAGAAATGTGTTAAATATTTATGACCACACAGTGGCAGTCAGCGACCAGGAGAGGGATGCAGAGTATTTGACAGTGGTGCAAAGCCCAATGAGAACAGATTATCATGCAGCACATGTCCTGGTCAGGAAACCCTCTGGCAGCAGAATAAAGGTTAGGCATGTCCACACTTGAATATGATGTATTATTTGATCATCTATAAGTCGAGTCCTGTCTACAGGGAAATCGATTTCATAAAATGCTGTCTTCACCTTCTTTCTTCTCTTTGGATTTAAAATGTCACACTTGCTTTACAGCAAGCTCACAGCCAGTATCTGGTGCCCTATTCTATTTTATTTTTCTGTTGAGAAATGATTTAGAGTGCTGTGCACTATGTTGTCAACATGCTGGTTATGTGAGAGACACAGTTTCTGTGATGCAACATGCTCATCTGGTTGTATTTTACATTCAGGAACAACAAACCACAGTGGCTGCTGCACTGTTCATGGACAACAGCAAAGGGAAAAAAAGGAACAAAAATCCAAGTTAAGGATGCAAAATATATTCACCACTTACGTATACGTGGGTACTCCAAACATACCCTGAACATGAGGTCACACATAAGGCGACACATATTAACTTTTCTATGCATGTAGTGTTTGTCCTTACAGTTAAAACCTGAAAGCTGAAAGTGTTTAAACAAATTTACCTTGACATACCTTTTCAAATTGGATCCAAATACGATTTCATGATCCCTTTATCCTCAAATAAAAATGCTCCACATGTTACCTGTGTGACCTTGTGGAGTGAAAGAAAATGCAGCACTGATGATCTTACCACAAAGACTAAGTTAAAGAAACCAGTGCTAACGACATCAGACAAACATGCTTTTATTTCCTCCATACGTGACTATTGTTATGCACTTTATTCTGGTATTAGCAAGCGAAACATCCAGAGACTTCAGTGAATAGACAACGCTGCTTCAAGCTTTAAACACCTACAGAGAGAAGTCACCACATTACATCGATCCTTGCCGAACTTCACTGGCTAACTTTTGAGTTTAAGTTGATTGATTTTAAGATTTTGTTAAAAGAGGCGCACAATGACAGGTATATGCCAACAGTCTAGCCTGAACCCTAATGCTTTCCTAAACCTAACCAAGTAGTTTTCTTGCCTAAACCCAGTCAAACTACGACCACATGACATCCGGTCCAGTACGCCTTTCACTGGTATGTTGCAACAGTCATGTTGTTTTGGGAGTGACTGGCAATCGACCTATTCTATCAATTAGGCATGTGGATGTGTCGTTCCTGTGGCTAGCATCCCAGCTACAGACAACATTAGACCACATGAGCAATAATAATCACCATCACCAGGGGATGGTTGAACGATCACAGGGCTGCAGATCTTGTTGAAGTTTGGCTTCTCCAGCTCTGAGAAAAATCCTGAAGAAATCCTTTCATCATTGCTACGTCAACTCCGAGACCCTAGAATCCAACTGAACCATCAGAGCACAGGCTGATCCCTGTGTCTCTTTGAATCTGAAAACCTCTCATATTACGGTGCACTGCATGGAATTTGTTACAGCACGTAACAGGAGGAGGGCCAAATGTTTGTCTTTTTGCGACTGGTCCTCCAGTGCAAACAGAGCTAAAGCTGTCCCATAACGGCAGATGTTCAGATGAGCGAAGTGCTCACGGAGAAGTCCCTTTTGAACATGTTTTTCCTCTTCAGTGGAGCCAAAGAGGAAACAAACACATGCAGACAGACGCCGACAAAAGGCAGGCGAATCTGAGAAACACTGAAGCTGCAGGGGTCAGATCCACTGTGATCCTCTCAACACTGTTCTCATTTGCTGATGGTAATTATACCAAGGAGCCACAATTAATCATGTACTGATTTGTTGAAAAAGCCTCTCAGCGCATCTTTCAATACTTCTCGCCTTTATGCTTAACTGATCATATACCAAGAGAGAAATAAGTCCTTCGTTGCTTCCTCAAGAGAGCACTGAATGTACACCAAGCCCATACTGCTCCTCCCCTATCCCGTTTTAATAAGTATGAACTCTATTAGGTGCCGAGAGGAAGAAGGTTAACCAGCCTTTGGCAAAAAAGCAATAGAAATCCCCCCCCCCCCCCCCCCCCCCCCCCCCAGAGACACAGCGGTCACATCTGAAGCAGCGCCTCGCACCTTTCGCCCCGTCAAATTGCCTTTCTTCGGTGAAGTGTGGTGAATAATAGCCTCGGATAATCTGGGGATGTAATGTTCTCTATCTCGCTAAACATATTGTTTCCCTCCTGCTTTCTGAGCGTCTTTTTTGAAGGTGTGCTCCCTGCAACTTCTCATCAAGTTCTTCTTCTTCACATCTACTCCAGAATGCAACGGCGGAGCAGCGTCGGAGAGTCCTTCTTCAACCTAATTATGATTGGGTGCAGCTCAGAGGCAATCACAGAAAGGGTACTGACGAGACTCAGCAGTGGTTGGAATAAATATCCAAGGCAGCGACATCCTCGGTCTTCATTTCAGTAATCCCTCGTGGTGGAGAGCTAACCGGCCCTGCCAAGACGTCTGGAAATGTTCCCATCCTATTAATCTCAGGTGGTTACTATCGTCTTCATTCATAAATTTGTATCGTGGCAACTTGCCTAATTCACACCAGGATTATTGTTTAAAGGGTTAGAATATCACCAGGCTTATCCTTGAACTCTTTTGGCTCCCAGCCATACAGAATTTAGTTATATTCAAGTTTGGATATGTCTATATACCACTGGAACCAATTACTACGGAGAAGTCCTGATGAACCTGTTTGCAACGAGGGCTTTCATCGCTGTGAGCAGCACAATTAATATTCTGTTCACTTTTATTGTATCAAGGTAAAATATCAGACAGACATCTCAACCTGGGGGAGTAAAAACTGTCTGCTTCAGCGCTTATTTCTTTGGTACTTTCTCATATTCATTTTGTTTTCATATTGATTCATTTTAATTTTCTTCGACCAGTTCTTGTTATTAATGTTTCCTTCCTCATTCTTGTTTTATTTGTTTTTGTACTACTTTGTATGAGCCCCTTGGCTTTTTTTTTCCTTCCCTGACAGCCCTATTTTCAGAATAATGCAAAACCCCATATTATATTTAATTCATTTGCCATCTAATTTGTGATTTTCTTCCTTTCTACATGTTTTGTGTGCGGCTATGAGATTAAAGGAGCTGCTATAAATAAAAATTGTAGTTAAAACATGTAAAACTAAAACAATCAACAGAATGTGAATGTTTTGGATGTTGGGTCAAAGTCGTCTGACCAGCTAGCCCCAGCCCATGCTGTCTCGTAATAACGCGTTGTACCTGAGGAGGCAACAGTGAGCTGCCGCAGCCTCCAGTTGGCCCTCAGTCCAACATGAGAGCAGGATACGACCTTTTAGGGATTTGTAGTCAATGAGGAGAACAGTCATCACAACAATGGTTGAGCTCTTGGCAAGTGACGATTATCACCAGCATGACCATGCACACTGGACAAGAGTTTGAAGATTGACATTTCTTCTGTGCTGGTAAGTAAGCAGCTGTAAATGCTAACACTGGCTAAGGACTGTGTGTTTCCCTGTTTCTTATTACAGGATTGGACCACCTAACCTTCTGGTGCTGTGCTGCCCCCAATTTGTCTGGATTATAAATTCAACAGGTGGTCAACTCTTTCATAAAGTCCCATTTTTAAGGTCATCCTTAATGTTAATGTTAGGGAAATATTGTGTCTACAGCAGATTAACTGTCAAGGGACCACAAACCAGCTTGTTGAAGTTGGGAAAAGATCACGATTGCAGTTAATAAAACCATGACTGTCACAGGAGGCCAAACCCGGTCTGCTGCATGAAAGGTGTAAAGTTGGTGCTGGATATAAATCATAGGTGCAGAATCATCCAGTATGGACATAATTCCAGATACAAGGCTACCCCTACACCTCTCTTTAGTTTTATTGGTGTGTGTGATGTAATACGATACAATCTGAGACAACTTTATTGTCTGTACACACTGAAATTGATTTTGCGTCCTTAGATCAAGAAGTTTACACACAGGTCAGACATACAGATACATATATGATGCATCTTCATAGACGCTTAAAGGGATAGTTCAGGTTTTTTGAAGTGGGGTCATATAAAGTACATATCTATAGTCGATCTGTTTCCTACCGTAATTACTGCTCAGTGCAGCCTCAATTTGGAGAAGTAGAGAGCCGCTCCAGCCCAGAGGCTCAGCTTTGTACTGCAGTGAACGGGGTTCAGCAAAAAAGCGAAATTAACCACCTGAAACAAGGCTCACCTAAAAAAATCTATATCAGGTCAAGTGTACGTTGTATAGGTAAAATTCACACCGCTTTACATCGCCGTCAGACTGCGCTTTCTTTTGGCACTACATTTTCTCAACCGCAGAACCCCCGTATCCCTACGCATGAGCGCTAATGTGGAAGGATATTGAGAGTTAAGTTTCGTTTTTATCGAAAGTAAACCTCTCGTCCAGCCGCCGCTCGCAGATCAGCTGTTGCCCAGTTACGCTAATGCGTAGGGATACGGAGGTTCTGTGGTTGAGAAAATGTAGTGCCTAAAGAAAGCACGGTCTGACCGTGATGTAAAGCGGTGTGAATTTTACCTATACAACGTACACTTGAACTAATGTAAATTTTTTCCGTTGAGTCTTGTTTTAGGTGGTTAATTTCGCTTTTTTGCTGAACCCCGTTCACTGCAGTACAAAGCTGAGCCTCTGGGCTGGAGCGGCTCTCTACTTCTCCAAACTGATCAGTGATTACGGTAGGAAACAGATCGACCATAGATATGTACTTTATATGACCCCACTTCAAAAAAACCGAACTATCCCTTTAAAGCACACCAAAGAGTTCCAGATCTTATTTAGCAGTACATTGGTTTAGCAACAGCATAGACTGATGTAAAGTTTCATTCTTCAGCCCGCTGTGATTAAATTGGATGATTTTAAATCTATTGGAGGGCATAAGTTGGTCCTCTCCATTTGAAACATGTGAGGGGTCAGAGCAGGTACTGTTGGCAAGTCTGAGCATCGTGTTGTGTGATGAGCGTCCTACATATCGAGGCGTTTTAGCTGTGCAAACTAACTCGAGGTGAGGACAAAGGGTCTTATAATTTGGATGAACCAGACCTTTAACTGAATCTTCTAAGCTAATATAGAAACTAATTAAACCAAGGAGACATCCACAGCTGACCAACCTCTGCATGGCCCCTGCTACTCCTCTGTAACCTGTTTCCATTAGCAACTGAAGGAAAATACTTCCAAGAGCATACTGTGAGCCTCAGTTGTGCAGGCCTGCGGAGAGTGTCAAGCTGCGCGCCTACCCCCAAATCCTCTGGGACATTGTTCAATCTGTCTGACTCATTTCCCCAGATACGGCTGATAGAACAGGGCCTTACATCTGCAAAGACATGGCAATATGATAGCTGATGGGAACACATGTATGGCTCCGATATTTGATGGCGTCCCCATGCCCTGACCGCTTCCCCACTCAAATCAGAACAAAAGGATGTGCCTCTTAAGGTTACAGAATACATATTGCACAATTATGGACTCTGAGTGATATTGGGCCATGAAATTCAAATCTCATTCATAAGCCACTTACATTGTCTCCACCTTCACAGCCAGCAGGCTCCGCGGGAAATGTGACATCATACTGGTAGGCAGGGAATATTGAAAGTCGGACCGAAATTGGTGGCTGGATATTTTCAATTTGGGTCTGATTACCTGGGTGAGGGGGAATGGCAGGGCAATTCACTTCTCTGGTTGGTTTAAATGGCCACTCACCATACAGTATGGATGAATATTTTATCAGGAGTGACAGCATTAAATCTGTAGAGCTTGATGACACAGGAGAACGTACTGCCTTCAGGGCAAACCACATGTTCAGTTCATGTTTTGTTTTATTATTTTTGCCATACTTTGAGAGGGTTTGGGATAGAGCCATTTGCATGGTAGCTGAATTTGCTCTTCACATGAGAGGTAGGTTATTTCACTCCAGGAGCAGGAATTTTAATCTTTTTTCAGGCTCGGTTTATATGCAGGAAAAAGCAAAAGTACAGGATTTTTCTGTCCCAGTTTTTCCCCTCAACTGCAGCTGTTTGCACAAATTGGAAAGATTTTGGATGGTTCCTGAATTTTTCAAATGTAAGGATTTTTTCAGGTAACTAAAACGGTGGCATGTGCAAAAAAGATATTTATACAGATAAAAACTAAACTCTTAAATTAGCAGTTTGACATGACCTGATTTTTAGTTTGAAACAAAAAATACCCTATGTAGCTTGCCATTTTATCATTAAGTTCACCCTTGATACCATCATTTATTAGTGTGGTTTACACACTGTTATTTACTGTTTAGTGTGTTAGCACCAACACTGCTGTCACTTTGTTACTACATTTTTAAAAAAAATCTTTTTGTCTCTGTCTTTTTGTATAAATTCTATTTTTACTTTTTCTCGTATTTTAGTTCAACATAACCTCTTATTATTTATTTTCACTTGCCCTGTTTACCTGTAGTAATTTATGTCCTTGAGAGAATAAATAAAGCTTTCTTATCTGATCTTACATTGTATATTAAAATATGCACAGGACACAAACAATAAAACAAAAAAAGGGTATTAATTAGCCCATTCTGTCAGTCAGGTGTATGAACATCCAGACTTCAGTTAACACTATAAAACTCTTTAATATTCGGGCACCAGGCTGGATCCCTCTTTCAGGATGAACAGACATGTGATATTGTCATGGTCACGCCATTTTAAAGTTACATTTTACTTGTGTTCTGCGTGTTTTCAAAGACTTTCTGGTGTCTTTTGCCCTTTCTTCCTGTATTCTGATTTCCCTCCTGTTTTCTTGTGCTCCTCATCAGCCTTGTTTTCCCTCAACACCTGTCCTGTATCTATTTACTGAGGCCAGCCCTCCTTCCACTGTCCATTCACTTCCTCACCTGTGTTTTTCCACCTCATTCCACCTGCACCCCATCCCCACATTAATCCAGTTTGTATTTGAGTCCAGTCTTTAGTTCAGCCTTTGTCCGGTCATCTGATGAGTTTCCCCTGGGCTTGCCTTAATCCTGAATAAAACGTCACCAAACAATTATCCTGCCCGGTGTCTACTGCATTTGGGTCCACCTTCTGTGCTTCAGTGTGAGAAAAAGATGTTGTATCTACAGGGGTAGACAGACATAACCATGTGAAACAGAAGGTGTAGTGGAAAAAACATGATGATTATGGATCGGGGAGGATGTTGAGGAACTTTCAGGCACCATCAAAATCAACCCAGCTTTAATCCTATTGTCAATCTATGTGAAGTATGTCTGTTAAACATTATATGACCGAGTGTGTGTGAATGAAGAAAAAAAACACTGGGAAGGTTGTTCAGCCCATTAAATAGAAACATTTTCAGGCAAAACAGAGACCTCATACTAAAATTTGGCAACAGCTACATTCTTCTCGGCTCGGAGAAATCCAGCAGGGACTCGCCAGACAAAGTCCCTCCATCCATCCAGCATTAGAAGTTGTAAATCAACTATTGTAGATTAAATTTAACTACACCATAAAAGCCATCCATCTGCCTGTCAAATCCGCCAGCCTTGTAGAATTGTACAAGTAGCAGTTATTACTGTAACACTTTATATGTGGGGGAACTGGGCCTATCTGAAACACAGTCAAATCGAAGGACACTGAGTACAATAGGGAATCTGATATGTGCTGGCTTGGCTGCGTTGCATGTTAAGCCTGTGACCCTTCACTTAAACAACAATCACAGCAACGTGTTTACCAAAGTGAGATAAATTACAGAAGGTAAGTGCATTACGTGCACAAGGGGAAAAAAAGCGTCCCATCTCTGTTAAACAAGATCCGGTGGCTGGCTGCACAACTGATGAATGAAAAGTGAAATACTGTCTAGAAATCTGTAACCAAGCATTTTGTCCAAAGAAACCTTGGCTTTTGTCCCTTTTGGCTGTCTTGGTGTTAAAATCATCCCCGGACTAGCCAGGTTTTGTTAACACAAACGCACTGTGGTGAATTTACTCACATTACAATGCATGATATCTCGGCACAGAATTTAAAACTGTTTCTCTGCCATTACCTACAGTAATCTTGAGCTTTCAGTCAGACTCTCCTGTGTGTTGTCGCCGTATAAACAGTCCTTGTAGTCTCTTTTGATGTAATTTGCGGAAATGTGAATATTTTTACTTGACACTGGCGGGGTGAAAGCACATGCAGAATTAAGTTTAACACCCCTGCTATGGACGAACAAAGGAATAAAACAATCGTGCTTCAGCAGGTTGAATTACGGCCTAACCATTTGCAGTATCTGATGATCAAAGGGTCTGCCACTGAGCGAGCAGCAGGGGGTTAACCATCCCTCTCAAGGACCCTCCCTCTTGGCACTTGATGGATCTGCAGTAACCTTGACTGTTGAAGGGGCTGAACCCAAGAGGCGCCTTTCTTTCATCACCTTAGAAATATCATCGCGCGTCAGACGGGTGCTCGAGACACAGAGACAGGCCGGTGAGAGGCAGCCGAAGGACAGCACAGGTTTTAAAAGGAGTCTGTGGTGACTAATATATAGCTAATGTCAGGAATCTTTAGATGGATATTGTCGGCAACTGAGTTAGTTTGCAGATTGTCAGAGTCTGCACAATGAGACATGTCAGCATGTCATAGAAACATTTCAGTCAGGGTAATGTGCCTGAAGGAGGTAGCTGAACCAGCAGTATCAGGTTTATAGCTGACATGTGTGCTGCCAGTTTTCTTTTTTGTTCTCTCAAAACTTTTATTTTACATTTTTTTTTTATTGACTGAAGTTGAAGGAGTCTACTGTGCATGAAGTTAAAAAAAAAAAACTCAGACATGGTAGATTGATACATAAAAGGAAAAAAGGATACTTTTGTGCTTGCTTCTTGACTGTTTGCCAATAAAAGTAGAAGAGCCAGCATGGCTGACATAAAGTGCGCCACTGACATATCTGATTGCCACAGTTGGCCATTTGACCCGTGCTTTACAGGTTGAAGTGCTCTGTGTTGAGTCCTGTTCAGCCAGTTTTACCTCTTGTCACTTTAAAGTTTGACTGGATTGAAAAACAAGGAACATGTCCCGCGTTTTGTGTTGACATTGCTAACAGGTGGGATGAACCTGATTGTGGGGTATCACACCTCAGATCACTTTGGAAATTGAAATTTTTGCTTGCTATTAGACAGAAGAACTAATGGAAGGTCAAATGTGTCATTTGTCCGACTGATGATGGCAATAGTATAGGCGGGGCTTAACCTTTAGTGAGTCGGACTGACCAGAATTTGTTAATTTAAATGTGAAATTTATCTGGATTGATCAGAACTTGCTATTTGTGTTGTTTTTTGAAAACAACTTACAGACTAGCTTCAAGTCAATGTTTTTGATCACAAGAGGAAGAACTTTACAGAATCTTTCTTAAACTTGACTGAATATACACACAGTTACCCTATGAGGAGTTTCCTTCATCAGGAGTATATAGTTATTGGCACACTTAATGAAACACATGAAACTCAAATGATCTGGTACCACATCACATCATCGTATCTCCATATGTTTCCACATATTTCTGGCACCAGCTTTTAATCTATGACTATGGAAACCAAGAGGTCCAAAATCATTATCACATTTTTCATCTCATTGTGAATCGAAGTCCTCCAACTTCCCACTTGTATTGCGTATTCTGTATGAAGTTTGAAGTCTTCAACTAAATCTCCTGCCATTTGTGGCTTTTGATGAAAGCTTTCTCTGTTCTCAAAATAAGTTTTGATTATATGACTGTGAATTTTAATATGAAGGCTCTTTAAGGCCCTTCTGTTAAACAGCAGACCAACAGAGTTCCACTTCCAAGCTGGGATGAAGCAGTCGCGGGGATGCCAACGGTTTGATTCAGTTGGGACTGCAATTTCATTTGAGGTGTCTTCTGACAAAAAGCCTTTGGTCTGTGCGATGCAGGAGGATAAGAGCTGTTACGCTAATCAATCGGTGGGATGTGAGCGTGTGCAAAAATCAAAACTAATTTCATGAATGATGATTTATTCAAAAAAATAATCACCCACAACGCACCACCAAGTATTCTCATATGAACTCTATTTAATGCAGGTTGTGGTTTGTTTTTGTCGGGGACGGCGGCAGCGGAAGCAGAAGCCACCGAGCTTCTGAGAATTCTCCACAGGCACTTATGGGAAAACATGTTTTAACTGTGATAGTTAGCTGGATGATCGAGCTGCCTCCGGGCCAGGAAAAACATGACTGTGAGTGATGCCAGCGTTTTGAAAAACAATCTAATAACTCCTCTCCAGTCCGACAGTTCTTCATGTGAAGCCCGGCACATAAAATACAGCAAAAGCAGAAAGTATTTGACAATCAGGATATAGAGATAAAAAATGTATGATCAGAAAAGGGCACTACTTCCATCTCATACAGCTGCGTTTCATATTTGTCATGAAATATGCATTTAAGTTGCTGCGTTGATCCCAAAGTAATAGTTTGTCTTTATTTTCTTAATCTGAAATGAAGCCTTGTGTATTCTGACCACAAATGTCAAATAAAATAGAAAATATGTATCAATATCCACGACTATTAACCTCTTTAAAGCCTCCAGTTAATGCACCCTAATCATCTCATACATATTCTTAATGCTCTGCTTCTCATTATCTACCCACGGGCCACTGATAGACTCCTAGGGAGAGAGCGGCTTCAATTCAATTAAAACTGGAAGTTCGGTGACTCCTGATCCAATCAAGCTCTTGGCTCTGGTCCATGACCACGGCATGAATGACAATGCCACCGAAGACAATCGTGGAGAGGGACAGAGACACGGCACACTGGAGTCGGGCAGGCGGGACGGTGATGGAAACTTTATGGCACTGAGATCAATTAAAACCAGTGAGAGCAAGAGTATGTCTATAAGTCGTTGCAGCATGATTGCCAGATGTCTAGAGACCGCAATGATGATCTTTCCCTTTTAAAGCCAGAAGCAAAGGTTGACGAGGAAAAGAGCTTCCCCCGTAACGCTGCACTGTGTGCCGCACTGCTCCGTCAGGCTGTCGGACGGAAGAAATGCAACATTAACTGACAGCACAAAGAAAAATCTGACGGACAGTTGGGCTTTGACTGTGTGAATAATGTGAAAATGGCAAGAAAAAACAGGAAATATTGATAATTGCAGATCAATACAAGCTCCGCAAAACCCATCAATAACGCGTGACTGCCTGTGAGGGGATGTTGTTCTGGGCTGGGGTTGTTGTTGTCAGGTCTAATGTGATGGTTAGACACAGGGTCGTGGTTTAAAAGAGCACTCCACTGGTGTGGCATAATTAAATACTGTATTCACAAACTACGCTGGATTCTTGGGGAGGTGAACTCCAGTCCGGGCCTGTCACACCAGAACCCAGTATTCACTTCCAGTCTGTTGTTAGGTTCAGGCAAGAAAAGCACTTAAGTAAGGTTATTAAAAAAAAAAATGTTCAGTGTATAAAACAGTTGCGAGATTCAATATATATTACATTTTGGTCGAATTTAGAGAAAGATTATGATTCAGAATATATTTTGATAAACATCAGATTGTGAAACAGTGACGATCTTTAGGATTCATATACACAAACACTAATTTTCCTCATTACATTTTGAAAAATTATCAATTTGTGCCCATACATAGGAAAGCCAAAAACTAAATTACTTTTCCATGAATTGCCATTATTCTAGGTTGGTACACTCGAAGCCTTGTGTAGTCGCTCCGTAATCCTCCAGTACCTTATGTGACCGCCTCCTGCTGCACCACTGCATGCAGCACAGAGCCACTGAGCCTTTGATTCTGCAGTTGTTGGGTATTATCCATCCCTGCAGAGGGACTGGACTGGGTTGATGGCCACAGGCAGGCAGAGGGTCACGGCTGTAAATGTTGAGAGCCAGCCTCCCTGCATTTGAAGCGTTACAACCTGCTCATGATCATGGACTTGCTGTGTCCTTTAGCTTTCAATGAAGAGGATTGTAAAGGTGAAATGACCATGAAAATAATATCTTTCAATCTTTTGTCTGAAAGAAAAGTTGCAGTACCTCATGCACAAGCAAGGTTCTTAAAATCCTTTTAACAGGCCGGTAATACATATGTTTCCAGTTTTTGTTAAAACAGTGACACAGAGAATATCACACAGGTGTCTTATTATTATTATTAGGGTATTAGGGTGTGTACAGGCTGTTCACAAACAGTACCTCAAAACCTTTTTGCCAGGTCTCAATTTCCTCTCGCCAGACTGGTCTCTTTGGTAATTTCCCGCAATATTGTCTTGCTTGTGGACTCAATGGCTTCCCAAAAAGACTTGTTTTCCAAATTCCATTAAAAATGTGGAAGCTAGACAGCACAAAGTCGGCCAAACTATTTCACTGCTGCAGCCAAAGTATGGCAGAGACGTGGTCCAAAACATGCCGCAGCTACACTGTAAACCCAGATTTAGTTTTA